>NW_012267322.1:4193464-4260959 GCF_000151885.1 Dipodomys ordii | reverse complement strand
CTTCCTTCCTTCCTTCCTTCCTTCCTTCCTTCCTTCCTTCCTTCCTTCCTTTTATCCAGTGTGGAAGAGGTATCCCAGAGGCTCACACATGCTGGGCAACTGCTCTGCTCAACCACTGAGCTATTCGCCCAGCTCTTCATTAATATTCCAACTCCTGGTGAGAGCTTTCCTTGCCAAGATGGCAGCACCTTCTTTGCTCACTGTCCACTTGCCCATTGGTTGGCTGCTATGTTCTACTTGTAGCTCCCTAACTACACTGTGAACAACTTGAGGACAGGGTCTTTTTCTTCTCTCTCACTGTATCCTACAGATACCCAAATCTCTGCCTTAGTCACTGATATAATGTAGGGTATGAGATAGAGGAGGAGACAAAGGATTCCTCCCTTTTCTTTGCTTTGTACTTACTCTCAGCAAGTTTTTACACAAGTAATTTAACCCACCTGAGTTCAGCTTTCTCATCCCTGAAGTGGGGATAAGAATTGTGCCTCGCCAGGGATAGTCCAGACCTTCAATCTCAGCACTAAGGAGGCTGAGCAAAGGAGAACTGCAAGTTCTAGGCTACATACCATGACCTTGTCTCACAAAATAAATTCAGAAGTAAGTGCATCTCCTTTATATAATTTTTTAAAAAAAGAGACAGAGTGGGATGCAGAGGAATGGCTGAGGTGATCTCTTAGTATATAACATTTAAAAGAGTGCAGAAAAAACTCAGTAATTATGATACAACATTTTAATGCCTCATTTTAGAAAATTAAAATTATTGGAAAGCAAAGAGATTTCCATAATGAATAAAATGTAACAATTTTGGACAATGACAAGGTTGGCACTGCTAGTTTTTCCTTTTGTTCCGCTTTCGTTATGGCTGACATGTCATGATTACTGACCTTGAAAATATAGTGGCTAAGATTTTCTTTTTTGCAAATGTCTTCTTTAATCAATCTTTTAATCTGAAGGCTTAATCCTATACAAAGCACGTGACTGTCTAGCCCTTTTGCTCATTCTTGGATACAGAGCTCCACCCCTTTGAGATACCTTAAGTGTGTGCAGTTCTCCAAGTGTGAGTAAGTGTCCTCAGCTTCTTTGGATGTCCTTTGTTTTCTGTTTTGTTTTCTTTCTCATTCTCAAGAATGAGGTGGTAACATTCAGATTTTCTTTCCCTGTGACAAAAATGCCTGAGAAGAACAACTCAAAGGAAAGAAGGCTTCCTTTTGATGCATTGTTTCAGAGATTTCAGTCTGTGGTCCCGTGGGCCTGTGTTTTGGGGCCTGTGGCAAAGCAGAGCATTGTGGTGGAGGAAAGCTGCTCACCCCATAGTAGCCAGAAAGCAGAGAGAGCCAGAAGAGGCCTTTCAAAGGCATTTTCCCAGTGGCTCTTCTCCAATCAGGCTCCACCTTCCAACAGCCCATTCTGCAGATGAATCCATCGAGAAGGTTAGTGGCTTCATCATCTAATCACCTCTCAACAGCATCCCCAACTTTGGACCAAGACTTCAACACACTTTTCAGGGGGGTGTGGAGGGCCCTATCAGTGGACAAATCTAAAGGCAGACTCTCTAGGGAACTGTTCATTTTTGGGTGTGATTGAAAAGGCCGAGGTCAGCTATGAGGGAGTGGAGGTGGCAGAATAGTAGCAAGTCCTGGCATTGCCACCTTTGCAAAGCTTAAATCTGTGTTTGGAGCTGAGTCTTCAAGATGAAATAACTCACAATTCTTTTCTTTGCTTTCCTTTGTGACATACTTAGATAGTCATATACAGGTAATTAGGATTTGAAGCGAGTATGAACTATATTCGCAGTGATAGTTCCTTGTGATTTGTTGTAATATAAATAATGGTGATTTATTGTGACTCCACTGACGGCTCTGTGGGTGATGGATCATAATAGTAGATCATGATAATTATGAAATCAGCACAGAGCTGTTTTCCCTCTTGTAATTCAATTGTAACACGGCCGCTGAGGCTGGTGAACATTACAGCCTGTCTTCTGGATGCTGGATTGTGTTCAAGACGAGGTACTTGGTCTGTGGGGGGATATTCACACCAGTTCATCTCTAATAATTGTCCAGGTGGTTGTACTATTACAGGTGGATGGCATTGTACTTGTAGATTTTTATTTCAGATGCAAATTAAATTCTAGAGTTTGTCATCCTAGGCCAGAGGAATTAACAGGGAAATGCAGATGGTGGAGCAAGGCCAGAGCAAATGATGCAAGCCAGACCTCTCTCGCCCTCCCTCAGCTTGAGCCCCTCCTTGACTCAGGCCTGGGTTATGTCATGCAAGATGTCTCACTGTGTTTATTAATTTTTCTGACTTATGCAGGAGATCGTTTCCTCCCAGGGACACAGATACCTATTACTTGGACTCTATTTTCAGTAACTTTAAACTACAAAAATCTATTTTATTTTGAGCAAGTTTCTCTTTAACTGAATGTAAAAAAAATGCTACTTCTAAACATTCTTTCTGGATTTGAAAAGAGTACTTGGGGTCAACTATCTTCAGAAAGTACTGGGTCAATAAAAGTGAAAAGTATGTACAGACAGAAATGAGTGAAGCTTTTTTTTTTAAGGTAAGGGAAATTGTGTTCTTTATTGTAAGACTTCCTAGAGGCTCCATTTGATCATGAGCATGGCTAACTGTGGTCATGGCTGCCAGTTCATTGCTCATAATTCCAAAATGTTGTAGACTTAAAGTTCCTTGCCTTTGAATCTGCGTTGATCTCTCTCTTCCCACCGTCCCTCTCTCCTTCTCTCTCTCTGAGTGTGTGCGTGCATGTGTGTGTGTGTGTGTGTGTGTGTGTGTGTGTGTGTGTTTGTATGCCAGTACTGAGGTTTGAACTCAGGGTCTCATGTTCTCCCTTAGCTTCTTTCACCCAAGGCTGGTTTTCTACCATTTGAACCATGTCTCTACTTAATGCTTTCTGCTGGTTAATTGGAGATAAGAGTTTCAGATTTGACTACTGGGGCTCCCTGTGAACCAGGATCCTGAGATCTTAGCTTTTTGACTAGCTAAGATTATAGGTGTAATCCACTGGTGCTCAGCTTGGTCTTGATTTGTTTTGTGGCAAAAGTGACCTTGTTTGGAAGTGAAAACATGTTCTGAGGATGGCATACAAGTACAGAGAGGAAGGGTGAGCAAATGTAGTCATTGTAGTCAATGTGCATTATATAAAAATTGAACTGTGTAATCTGAGGGTAGGGGCAGGTTGGGGGAGGATGGTGGTAAATGATGGAAGGGGTGACATTGATCAAGATGCATTGTACTCATAACATGACTTGTGGAACTGAAACCCCTTTCCACAACTACTTAATAAAACAACCAACAAAAAAGTGAGCCTGTATGTCAAGGCTAGGTCTTCAGTAATACCAAGTTTCTATCTTCCCTCCTTGAACAACCATTTCAACCCAGATACTATGGCTCAGGAAGGAACACTGATACCCAGCTGATGGCCAGGGCTGGGTAAGCATCCTGCCAGCAGCCAGAACTACCTGTCAGGCCTAGGCAGGAGGTCACTTTGGACCTTCTTGCTATTTCAATTCTGCCTCCCCCGCCCCCGCCAAATGGACACCATGAGAAGCAGAACCTTCTAGCCAACCTACAGAATTGTGAGAAATAAAAATTTGGATTTTAAAAACTATTCTTAAACACATGTAATTGACATAATAATTGCACCTGATAAGATACCAAGTGATAGTTCAAAATATATACTCCTTGTGCATATTAGGTCTGGATAATTGTCATCTCCATTACCTTAAACATGTGCTTTTTGCTGTGTTGGGAATATTGCAAAGTATTATTTTCAGATACAAAAATATTTGTGATTGTTTGTTATTGGCAATTGATAACATTCCCCCTCATCTTTCTTATTTTTATAGAATATAGCATGAGTTGCTTTTTCCCATCATAAGTCCTCCATATTTAAGGCCATTTATAGAGCAAAGTGTTTCTGTTTATTCCCTTCCTAGAGTTTGACTTTACGAAAGAGGTTTGAATCAATGAACAGCCTTAGAAAAATATTTTCAAAATACTAACCTGTTACAGAGACAGAATTACAGCTGACTAATTATATGACAGAAGGATCTTTTGCCAAAGAAGAGATTATCCAAGTTCCTTTAAACGTTGAGCACACATGGTCCATCGAAGGAAGGAGTTAGTGTGAAAAACACCAAATTACTGAAATTTTCCTTGAAACATGAACTGGACCTAGGGCAATCAGGCTGCGTTCAGCAGAAATACGGGCGTCTTCTACCCAGACCACCTTTTATCTCTCTGCTTAGGAAGCAATATTCTGAGGTAGCCAAATGTAACTCAGAAACGTAGTTTTTATCTTTCTAGTAAATAGGCATATAAACATAAAATATGGAACATAGCTAGGCTATATTACAAGTTCATACCTGTAATCCTAGCTCCTCTGGAGGCTGAAATCTGAGGATCCCAGTCCAAAGCTAGCCTGAGCAGGAACATTTGTGAGTCTTATTTTCAATTAACCACCAAAAAGGCTGAGGTTGGGCTCTGCCTCAAGTGGTAGAATATCAGCCTTGAGAAAAAAAAGCTAAGGAACAGTGCCTAGGCCCCGAGTTCAAGCCTCAGTACTGGGACACACACACAGAACTGTGGAATATATACCATGCATATATGACACTTGTATTCTGTGTTATTATTCATTTAGGCTTTGAGTACATCTACTTCATCATGTGTATGAATCTAGTTCATCCATTTTAACGATGAAAGAACATTCTGCTTCATGAATGATGATCATCTATTCGTTCTTTCTATACTGATAGATAAGTAAGTCATCTCCTGGACTTTACCATGGTAAACAAAGCTGTGGTGAACACCCCTGCCTTTGGTTATAGTATGAGTTTATTTCTGTAAATTAGATAAGGAAACTGAGGCCCAAGGCATTTATGGGAATTCTTCACAGATCAAGTGGCTATCAAGTAAGAGCCAGAATTTAAATATAATCCGTGTTTTTGTTTTGTTTTGATTTGATTTGCTACCTTTAGCTTCCTAGATAGCCCAAAGGCCCTGGGGACAAAGGTACATTTTTCTGGAGAGAGAAGGAAGCTTCATGGATTTCCCCAACAGATTGGCTTGAAATTCACTTCACAGTTTCTAGTGGGGACCACT
Organism: Dipodomys ordii; assembly: GCF_000151885.1. Classification (NCBI taxonomy): domain Eukaryota; kingdom Metazoa; phylum Chordata; class Mammalia; order Rodentia; family Heteromyidae; genus Dipodomys; species Dipodomys ordii. The sequence continues at coordinate 4,255,835 of NW_012267322.1, read as the reverse complement.
GGGCAATGGTGGCAGCGAAGCCCATGGTGTGAAGCCACTATGGGACCAACAGTCCCAGGTCACAGGATCAGGACTCTGCCACTTCCCACTTGTGGAACTTGGGGCCTTCGCTTGACCTCTCAGAATGTCGTGTCTGAAATGGAATGACAATATCACACCTGGGATGCTGATGGTGAGTGCAGAAGAACTTCCAAGATGAAACTATGCCACCATTGTGGACACTGTCCTAGGTTAAAGCTATAGCTGGATATTCAGAAACTGTCCCTCATTTCCTTCACTCTGGATAGTTTGTCACCTTTTAGCCAAGTTAATAAGCTTACGTTGAAGGCACTCTTGAGAAGGATTGCCCTGGGAAGGCAGAGCTGAAGTCGTAGAGCCTGGTTGGGTATGCACTCAAGGATCGGAAGCCTCTGAGCGTCTATCACGTAGTGATGCTAGCCAGGATGGAATGTGGAGACAAGGGGAATAGGTTCTGGACTTTTCTGATGAGGTGACTATGGATCCTTGTTGTTCCTCTCGGCCAGTGAATTCATTTAGTAGAAACAGATGAGATGATTCTAGGAAGTAAGAGAGATAGGCTGGTTATTTTAAGAGCAAGATGTGTTACTAGGTATTGCAAATAAGGGAAACCATGGGACCTATGTTTCTTTGGGCCTGGCTTACTTCACTTAATATAATTTTTTCCAAGTTTTTCCATTTCCTAACAAATGGTTCTGATGGAGGCATAGAATTCCATTGTGCATATATACCACATTTTCTTGATCCATTCATCTACTGAGGGGCATCTGGATTGGTTCCATATCTTAGCTATGGTAAATAATGCTGCAATAAACATTGTTGTGCTGGTAGCTTTAGTGTGGTCTTGTTTGTAAACATTTGGGTAAATGCCCAAAAGTGGGATTGCTGGGTCATAGGGGAGTTCTATGTTGAGTCTTTTGAGGAACCTCCATACTGCTTTCCAAAGTGGTTGAACAAGTTTACATTCCCACCAACAATGAAGTAAGGTTCCTTTCTGTCCACATCCCCTCCAGCATCAGATAATGTGATGTCAGGAAAACGAACCCTTAGATATGTATTTTAATGTTTTTTTCTTTCATGCATGTGTTTCTAATGCATTTATAAGATTATCTCTTTGTTGCTTTGTATGTCCCTCCCCCACAGTATAACCCCTGCTTTCACTATATTTGATGTCAGTATAACTTGAGGAGGAGATGGGGAAAAACCAGTTGTTTAAGGATACAGGTGGACCTGTTGCAACAATGAGAAGTACAAGTTGTCAAAACGAGCTTTACAATGTCGGTGCGGGGGGGGGGGAGGGGGGGGAAGGAGAAGGATTGGGATTGGGGGGGGAGGGGGGAGGCTGGGAAGGGATGTGAAGGGTAAACAAAAGGAGGAGGCTGCAATGCTTGGTAAGAAATGTACGCATTATCCTGCCCATGTACTTGTAACCCCTCTGTACAGTATCTTCACAAATAAAATAAAATGAAAGAAAAAAAAAGAAAAAAAAAGCTGTGTTACTAAGGATGCAGGAATGAGGGCAGTTTAAAAGGGTGCCTGTCTCCAACATCCCAAGGTACAATTGGTCCCGTTGAACTTAAGGCTAAATGCTGCTTGCTGTACGCCAGCCATCATATGCCAATGTGAAAGCCTCCGTGTTGCTTCTTTCCCAATTAATCTCAATACGCTGTAATTAGGGCTCCATTCTTTGCCCCTACCTCAATTGCAGGAATCGCTTAGAGAGTGTCTCTGTGCCTTTGTTTTACTTGGAACAGACAAGGACTTGGATGGCTCCTGTGCATCTAGCATCTGCAGCAGAGTTGGGTCACTGGATGGTCACAAAAGCCAGGATCTCAGACTTAAGCCCACTTCATCTGTCAAGAGGAAAACTAAGGATCAGAGTGGGAAAGTGCCTTACTCAGGATCTCACAGCCCTGAATAGCATTCAGAGATTCAGAACAGCTAAACTATTGCTCTGTTCACATTTGTGGGGGTCAGAGCTCCTTGTAACACAAGAACTCTCCAACCCAGCCCTTCATCTCTTCATAGTGATTGACTTCTTGTTGTTGTGCTGGTCCAGGGCCTGTGGGCTTTCCTTGAGATTTTTTGCTCAAAGCTATCACTCTACCACTTTGAGCCACAGTTACCACTTTTGGTTTTCTGTTGGCTGATTGGAGATAAGAATCTCACATACTTTCTTGCCCGGGTTGGCTTTGAACCCTGATCCTCAGACCTCAGCCTCCAGAGATAGTAGCCAGGATTACAGGCATGAGCCACTGGCCTCCTGAGTCCCTTCGGGCATTAACAAAGAAGAGAGATTTTTTTTTAATCCCTAGCTTTCCAATTTTCTTGGCCAGATTCATTCTTATAGGAATGCAGAACAGTTTGTGTGAATTGGGAATATCAAACCACCTATTCTGGCCTACCCTTTCATTCTCCTAGAGACAGCTATTGCTATCAATGCTTTCCTGGAGGACTGTTTTGAGAGGACTAGAATCTGTAATTCACTACTGTTGCCTGCCAGGAGCATGGTTATGGAGAAGAATAGGAATGCGTGGTTTATGTTTTTATCCCTGCCTCCCTCTGTTTGATGTCTCTATCATCTCTGGGGCCCACTTCACTGCCTTGGAGATGGACGTTTGAAGCCTGTAGTTCTTGTCAAAAGAATCACTACTCTTTTAAGGAGTGGTGGTTCTTTAATAGCTCAAAGGTACACATTGGACAGGCATACAATCCGTTCGCCTCTTTCCTCTCTTTAGTTCCATGGGTGACACACTTTCCAGCCTCTGAGATCCTGAGTAATCACTGGCCACTCCAAGGAGAATTTCCCTGAACCTTAGAAGCAGAAGACTACAGCAACAAAAGCGAGAAATAAAAGAGCTGTCAGGAAGAATCTTCATAGAACCCCTAAGTTGTGCTTTCATAACTGAATAAATAACTCCTTGAGCAATAATTTGTTTGCAAGCTGTTAATTAGTGGCATAATTAATTTCTGCAGATTATAAATAACAGAGCTGAAAGTGGCATTCCCAGGAGAGCCAATGAAAAATTACCTCAACCCTTTTAAGAACCAAAAATAGTTCACATGTAGCAGATTTAAATGGGCTCTAGGATCTGGATAGGGCTGCTTTATTTTGTTCCTATGGGTTTAAAGAGAAAAAATTAAAAGCCCAGAAAAATGCAACAACTCTAAGCTTGTATCTGAAGTCAAAAATTTATTGGCAAAAAGCAGAGATTCATTAATCACCCTGTTCTCTCTTATGCCTGGAATGTCGAGAAGAAGAAGAAAAAAAATCTGTTTATCTCTGCCTCAAACAAACAGCCGCATAAGTAGATTATTCCCAACAGAAAGATTTCCCCTACACTCTAATCTCAGAGCAATCATTCACTGCTCTAAATGAGCAGTTACTTAAAATGTTAAGAAGGGATGCTAATTAGCTCAAGGAAAATCCTGCCAACTATTTAATTTTCAGAAAATGAAATGAAGATAGGAAAGGCCTGTCACCTTTCCCAACCCCAGGGCCTTTGCTTTATACCCAGGCATTAGGTGTCTTCTAGTCTTAGGAACTGGATGATGGGTTGCTGGCTGGTTGGAAAGAACTAATCTCTTGATTCGTAAACTTAAAGTTTGGAGGAAGAGTCACAGCTGTATTTGGAATCTGGAGTCCTTGCTGAAATGGTCTAAGTCACTTATAAACACATGAAATTAACTTTTTTTTTAAAAAGATAAATCTAAAGAAGTTCAGGGTGAATGGAGGTTGGAAAGAAACTGACCCAAGAGAAATGAAATAGATATTCTTGTAATAATAGTTCCTAGATGCTGCAATTTAGCATTACTTACCTCTGAGCTTCCCAATAGCCAAGGTAAGAGTAGCACAGAGCTAAAGAGCTGCTGTTATCCAGAAAAGCACAGTAGGACGCTGGGGTTGGGGGTGGGGGTAACTGGATGCAGCTTAGGGGTGGTTAGGGCATGGGGTGAACCAGGCATACCTGGATTTAAGTTGCCCTTTTCATAGGAAAAGTCTGTGGTTTGGGAAAGCTACTCAACCTCCTGTATTCCAGGATTTATCTTTATCTTAAAAAAGGAAGAAAAACCCACCTTACTTTGAAATAATTTAAGAGGCATAGGAAGTAATCAGTCTGGTGGAACAGGCTTGTAACTCTAGGTCTTGAGAGGCTGAAACAAGAGTTTTGAGTCTGAGATCAGCCTGGGCTATATAGCAAGCACCTGTCTCAAACAAACCAACAAATAAATGATCGCAACAGTTGTCCTCAATGGTAACAGCTCAGATAAAAGAGCATATTATCAGTTCCAAAAATTGATATTGGTACAATAACGCTAACCAAACGAAAAGCTATTTTTCAGATCTTACTTGTCTCAGGTTTAACTTTAAAACGTGTGTGTGTGTGTGTGTGTGTGCGTGTGTGTGTACCTAGTTCATGTTTTGTGAGGGCTACATGGCATAGTACATATGACCCACTTCATATATTATGGACATGAACCACATAATATACACTCAATAAATGATAGCCACTACCATCCTCCTGTTACTATATTAGCTAATGGGAAGAAAGTTATCAACCCCAGCTTATCTTTAGTTCTCAGTCCAGCCTTCCACTGGGAGAGATATATTTGGTCATGTATGACAGAGGTTGGATGAGAAAGAGGTTTCCCTTGAAGAATAAAGACATTGCAGAGTGGCACATTGCATCAGGGTTCTCCTGATAAAATGGAAAGAACCAAAGCATCTTCATTTCTGTTTCAGAAAGTGGTTTATTTCTGCCTCCTCAGCCACCCAGAAAGCAAGAACTCCTTTTCCACCCTTCTGATATAAAAAGAACGCAATGGCTAATTATAGATAGTTCTCTTCTGCAATTCAAGCCAGTGCTGCGGAGAAGTGAGGTATGAGCTTGCAGTTTTATTGTGGTCGCTTGCGTAGGCTTGTGCTATTCTGTTCAATTCCATTTGACACGGCTAAGCTCTTACTATATATGTGAAGTTCGTGGTGTTTTGCTGGACACTCCAAAGACAGCAATGAAAGCAAGGTGACTCATATTTTCAAGGAGCTTTTAATCCAGTGAGGACACTTGAATATTATTTCCCATTAAACTTAGGCATTGCTAAATCTGTCATCCAATCCCGAAGAACACAGTCTTAGGTACTATTAACTACAAAAGGAATATCTGCCTTCATAGGTATTGCCGGAAGATGCTAATATGACTGGCAGAAAGAGAAAAATTCTAATTAATGTTGTTGGTTTTGTTTTGTTTTTTCCAAGATCAGGACTCAAACTTTGTATCTGATGTTTTTGCTCATAGGCTGGTATTCTACTACCTGGGCCATGCCTCTAACTCAGAGAAAAATTATTTATCCATCCAATGAATATTTATTGAGGGTACAGTATTTTCTGGGTAATACTCTAGATTTAGGGGGCTCAGTAATGTATAAGACAAGTAATATTCTTGTTTGAATGGAGTTTTCCTCCCAATGGGAATATGGAAGAGTATTTAAGACATGAAGAAAAGCCATGCTGGAGGCATGGTTCAAGTAGTAGAACATCTGCCTCATAAACATGAGTTCCTGAGTTCAAATCCAAGAAACAAATGAACAAAGCAGAGAAAAAGGAATGAGAGAGAGACTGCTGGGAAACAGGACAGACCAGAAGACCACAGTAAAGGAAGGTTTCTCTGAAAAGGCTAAATGGGAAATCTGGTTTTACAGAACTATACTTAGCCACTCATTTTTGTAGCTTGTTCCTTTGTGATGAATGGTAGTGCTTAACTCCTGTGGGAAAGTGTAGTATAGATGGTACCACTTTACTGAGGTTACATCCTGATAAATCCATCATACGTTGAAAACATCTTAAGTGGAAGATGCATCAAAGACACACAACCTGTCCGACATCACAGCTTAGCACCACAGAACACTGTAGTCATGAATGATGCCCTGGCTGATGGGGAGCTCTGTCTTCCCTGTCACTGCCTGGCATCATGGAAGGACATGGCTAGACTGGGGAAAGATCCAAACTCAAAGTTGGAAGTTGTCTACTAAGTGTGGGTTTTGCACTATCAAAAGTTGAGAAGTCATAAGTCAGATACCAATGATTCCGTCCTACTGCTTCAGCATGTGGTGTGGAGCAAGTTTTCTATGCATACTAATCATATCGCTAAGGTGATCACCTGATAAAGCACAGGCCTTTATACTGCTCTTCTTTCTGCGCATGGGCTGAAAAGCCATGATGCTTAAGTGAAAGCAACTATTTGAGCCCGGAGGCCAGACTAGCTCATCACAATTCACTCAGGAAACTACCCATCCCACACCCAACCACAGTCTTGGCACTTTGTCTTGTATACCTGTGCTGTTGTCTATAAAGGGCCCTGATCAAGAGAGTAACTAACGGCACCCTCAAAGACCTGAATTATGTTCTGACACTGTATGTTTGCAACAGCAAGCGTGAAACTTCGGTTAACACAAGACAAATGCACTCAATGAACTCAGTTTCTTTCTTTCCTTTTCCAAATCCTTCTCTGTTACCTCACTCTGCTGCTAAATTTCCTTTGTATCAGATAACCAATTTCCCCCTCTGAACTTGACCTGCATCATCTCTACATGAAGTTGATGGCGATTTGTATTCATCTTCACATTTCAGCTTGGATTTATCTTTAAAGACCACTTAATTAAGAAGAATTTGGGAGCTATAAGCTCAACAAGAGAGTTCTGTGATTGATTGGTGATGCCTTCCATAGATGTGGGGAGGAAGAGCTTGTGTAGGCACATTGTCCATTGACTAGATTGGTCTCTATGTTTCTACCATACCCCATGTTCTCATTATGCAACAATAACCCAGCATCTATGCTGGAAACCAAATAAAACTGCCATCCTGAGGGGAATCAGTAGGATTACCTCTGTATTTAAGAGTAGCATGTTGTTACAGGAACTGAACAATGCAGGACAGATGGGTGATGACCACTGCAGTAGCAGTGATTGGGGCCAGGCTCACAGGCATTGTATACCTTCTTCCCCTGTTTTCTGGCCTGGTTGCTGGCTATATAGACCATAAAGGTTCTCTACCTTTTAGATCTGCCATGGGAAGAATGAGTGAAGGATGATCAGGCTCTGTATGGTGTATGAGGGCACAGAGATGCCCCATTATGGTTAAAAGTGGTAAAGTGGGGGAGGAAGGATAAAGAGGGTGGAGATGACCTTTATCAGGCTGATTCACTCCTGCCCTGTGAGGCTGCGAAGCCTGTCCTTGACTCATTATTATGTAAAGCTGCAGACTTGGTCTGTTCATTTTATTATTTTCAGTTCTTATTTTCTATTTATATTTTCCTGTGTGGAATGAACAAAAGTTTATATTCTGCACTGTTTTTTTCTTGTGTGTGTGTGTGAGAGAGAGAGAGCATTTTAATCATTCCCCATGCTATATTCCATTGTCTGAGGATAATAGTTTGAAATGATAAATATATTTTTTGTATTTTATACATAGGTATGTGCATTAACCCTGTGGTTGTCATACGGACTCTCAGATATTACAGATTTTCCTAAAATTGTGCTTGTGATTTTGATTGCATCTTGTGTTTTATCAAATTAATAATAAAAATACCATAATGTGCTAGAAAAGAATATGAATAGCCCATTTAGAGAAGAGGGACTCTAAATGGCCAATAAGCATATGAAAAGATGCTTAACCTCAATATTAATCAGGACCATTTCCAATTAAATACATCATGTAAACATTTTAAGTGTGTAACCACCCAGCACTGGAGCTATGCCAAGGAAAAGGAAGGCTCTCACACACTGGTGGAGATGGCAATTGTTTCAGCCCTTTGGAAAACGATCTGGCAATATCTATTTGAAATAAAAGGCCCTGCAATCCCTTCTTGGGAACCTGGCTAATAAAGAATAGACACCCGCATATAATGATACTTTTTTCTATTATGTTTTCTGGTGGGAGTGGGGAGAATAACCAAGTGAAACAAAACAAATTAAATATAAATGATGGAGGAATGGCCCAATGAAATGTGGTACATTGCATTGTATAATGCATTATAATTAGTGGAAATGAGTTAAGTCTGTGTCTTGACACTTAAAAGAGATTCCATAATGCATTGTTAAAGGAGAAAACTACAACGAAGAGTTAGGTATAGAGCATGACACCATTTTTATTATTGCAAGAAACAACAATAACAAAAAATCTTCACAAATATGTATAACCACCAACACATGTATATAGAACGAAACTAACAGAAAGCATATTCCAGAACAGGAATTTAGAATTGCTAAGTACATATGTTGATTGGTATACATGCTTGTTTGGTCATAAAGACATGTTTGGAAACAAAAAACAATGTGCCCTTAACTTTTTATATTTGGCTAGGAAGTGGAGAGGAGGAAGAAAAGGTGGGAAGGGAGATGTAAATGAAAGGGGAAAACAAACATTTGCAATCTAACAATGAGATCCCACTTATGAAAGCTCATAGGTGTGTGTTGGAGAAGAACATTATGAAAGCATAATAATATACCCACCTCTACCAGGTAGCATTTGGACACTTTAGGAAGCCAGTGCAAGAACATTATGTTTATCATAATTTTTATTTTCAAAAAAGTCCTGAACATATTCTCCTTGATCCATCTTTCTATTACAATCCAGTTCTTGGCCAAGTTCTGGTACCAAGAACATAGAATAGGCTGAGTGGCTAAGATGGACTTATATCCCTAAACCACCTAGGCTGAGTATTGGAGAGAACCAGTTCCAAAGGACTGACAGTATAATCTTACCAGAATATGGGTAACTTCCATTAGAATCTGCCCATTCCCATATGGAAGGGAGTTGAAGATGGAATAATAGCATAAAATACTATGGGGAAGAAAATTACCAACTTTCTTCAGGAGCTGAATGAGAAGGAAAGCTAGTGAACTTCCCAGAGAAAGAATACATTAAGATAAAGGTTTCTATTCAAATGTTTGTCTTTCCTCCATCTAACAATTAGAGGTTTACTTGCAGACAACAGATCCATTCTGACATAGACATCTTTCTTAAGGTTGGGGAGAGTTGGAAAGCTAATTTTGGATTTGATACATAGGAGAAATATCCTATAAGTTTTTTTCCAACTGCAATCCTGCTTCTGTTGTTGTTTATGCTTAACATTCATGAAAGAGTAAGTATGAGAAAAGATGATACAAGTACCACAGAAGAATGGCATGCCTACATCATGTTTGCCTAGGAGCCACAGTGCCCAAGACTTGCAAGGTGTGCTAATTTCTGATTTTTAATTTTATACAGGCCAGTTTCCTTAACGAAGCATGGTTACTTGGATTACTATAGCTGCAAGAGAGTCTAAGGAATACTTTGTAGTTCTACCTTGAAGAAAATGTTAGAAGGAATCAATACAATTCTCTCCAGGCAAAATTTCTTTCCTGTAATGAGCCTATAAAACAAAATAAGTTATGTGCAATGGTTGCTCAGATATAGCAAACAAGAAAAATAGTCTATTGGAAATTGTTTCTCTGGAGAACTCTAATTAATACAGATTACATCTGGAACAGTAGTTACAACTGAAGTTAACACCTGACTAAGCTTAGAATTACCCACTGAAATTCTCCATCTTTTGCATAGTTTAAATAACCAAAGCAAATGGGGAATTTAGTGTGTTACTAACCTATGCATTTCTATAGAGATCATTACTGCTTGATATTTGCTAATTTTGTTTTGGAAGAGAGTTCTAGGAATTATTATCCTTTGGAATTTCCCCTTTCTCCCGTAAGCTTCTCACTTCACAGACATTTGAAGAATATTCTTTTGACCATGAACTAAGGATCTGGGAAAAATCAGCAAGTTGGATTCTTATATCCACTTAGTTCACTGCTATGTTACGCCTAAACTCTATTGTTTAGCCCCACTCCCAAACACTCCCACACTTGACCGCAATTGTGTTGTTTACTCCAAGGAATTAGTGAAAATTCAGAGCCGCCTAGTCTGATGACACCATAAAGGTCTACAGATCTTCTTTTTCCTTTGTAAAGTTATGATGGCAAGAAGTGACAGTTTGCTTTGGGGAAGAATAGAAAGATTGGCCATACATAATTGTGTTATAAGCTTCTTATAGGCAACACAAATACTTGTGCCGCAAACTCCTTTCTCCAGAACAATGAATCAATCTCTCTCTTTCTCTTGTAAGTTTGAATTCTAGTTTTATAAACAATCATATCTGAATTCTTTTAGAGCCATGATTTTTCATATTAACACAAGGTAAACTTCTGTTTCTAGATCTAGAACTTGTTGATCAAGTCGGACCTTAGTGAGCTATTTTAAGGACCATGACCAGGCAACTAGTAATTGCTAGAAATTCCCATGGATTGGGCCAACATGGTGCCTATGACTATAATTAGGCCCACTTTCTCTCTGACTGTGCTGCTATCCTATCTCCTCCACTGATGACAGAAAACCCATTTCTATGGTAGCATCTTGTCTTATCTTGAGTAGCTTGCAGAGCACAGACTAAGTGCCTCTCGGGGATTCTGCAGTTCCTTTCATGAATATGTTGTTTTGTACAGTGTGTTTTTCAACCTGCTCAAAGCTGATGGCCTCATAGGATTCCTGGGGGCATGTCTTCAAAGGGGAGGGGAATATCTTACTCTGGATCCCTCTTGTCTCTTTCTCTGCATTCTTGCTGCATTCTTGCCACCATGAGGTAAACAATATTGCTTCTCCAATCTTTCTGCTGCTATGTACTGCCTCACCATGGCCCAGCGGGCATTGATGGAAATCTCTGAAACCATGAACCAGAATAAGTCTCTCCTCCTTTGCAGTTGTTTCTTCCAGGTATTTATCACAGAAAAAAAAAACCTGGCTAACACAAACCCTGTATCTTTAGAGTCTTTATGCCAAGGGATGACATGGAAATAAATTTATGAGTGCTAGTTAATGTTCAGTTAACACGATCAGCTAAAGATTCCTTGGTTTTATCCCTGTAGCCTCTATACGTGGCTTCCTGGGTGACTAGATACAAAAAGGAAATGTTCCAAGAGGCAAAGTTAGACTCTATAGAGTCTGAGACTTCAGCCTTTGAACTTTGAACATGGATAAACTTTATCTCTGTTCACTGATTCAGGAAAACATTCCAGCCCAGATTCAGGTGATAGGTAGGGGATTGAAGGATCGATAACAAATTTGTGGTTATGTATAGTCCATCAGACTAAACATATGACATCTTTTTATTCTTTTGGCCTGAAAAAAAATGTATGGATGCAGTCACTTAGTCCTCTAAAACCTTACAAGACTTTTATCTCCTAATGCTAACAGGATGTGCAATGACTTCAAACTCAGACAGGTTCTGTAATCAATCCCATATTTCTATTTTCTAGAAGATTGATTGCTTATAATAACTTACTGTATTACTTTGGGTCCTTAATTGCAGACAATACACATTAATTTGAACAGAAAAGGATTTATTATAGGTCATTAAGACACTTGCAAGAGTTTCTAAGAGGGCTAGAGAAACAAGATTAAAGGCACACAACGGGAAGCAAAGAAACCAAGAGAAAATTCAAATCACATGTGGAGTGGGAACCGTTTTTAGAAACCTTGGAGCTGCAGTATATAATACTTGACACTGAGGAGCTAGGGATCAAATGCTAGAACCAAAATCACAGCTTTGGACCAAACACCTCTGCCAATGTGTTTGCAAGACGTCATCACAACTGTAGCCTTAAGAATCTCATTCATTTATGATTCCCAATGGATCGTGTGAAGAATTCTAGCTACTGAGGTGTCTTGTTTTCCAATCTCTAAGGCAGGGTTTGCAACTTCAACACTGTTGACATTCCAATACTGCAGTATTGGAAGATGGGGATCATCCTGTACATTGTATTTTGTTTAGCTGTATCCTTTGTCTCTACTACTAAATGCCAATAATACCAGCCCCTCTTAGGATGTGACAAACAGATTTTCTTTTTTTGTGGTGGGGTAAAAGTGCTTCTACTTGAGAAATACTAGTCTAGGCATGGCAAGATGGGATAGAGATGAGAGTAAATAAGCTGTTTCACTCCACAAAAACAGAGTAATAGGAATTTAGTGTAAGGGAAAAAGAAATTCCTTGATATGTGAAATACCTTGATACAAGTAAAAATGTTGTTAGAAGTTGTATACACATGGCTCACAGCTGTTATCCTAGCTACTCAAGAGGCTGAGATCTGGAGGATTATAGTTTGAAGCCAGGCTGGGCAGAGAAGTCTGTGGGACTCTATCTCCAAAATAACCAGAAAACACCAGGCTGGAAGCATGGCTTAAGTGGTAGAGAACAAGCTGAGCAGGTGTGAGACCTTGGCTACAAATCCTAGTTTAAAAAACAGGTAAAAATGATCATTAGGAATGAGATGTACCAATTCCTATAACTAGCTGACATCCAAGGAAGTGGTCTAAGTAGATAGTAGTACATGAAAAAGAGATAAATGCCAGGCTACTTTCTTGGTGGTGTTGACAATTAGAGTTTAGAATAAGTGAAGATTTTCAACGTGTTTGCACTCAGATAAACTCACCACAGAGCCCCCTCTTTGTGTGTGAAGCTCTATCAACTTGGCAACAGAGTTTACTTCTGTTTATGTGAGCATGGGGTACCTTTAATCTGTCCATTGAAAACCCTAATCTGAGTACCTAAATGCAATGCTATTATTGTTATCAACACTTATCCATTCTCTATCCTTCAGAACTTTTATTACTTAGATCCAGGCTCTACTGGGACTATCTTTTCAAAAGTGGCAATAGGAAGCCAGCAAAGTGAAGTATGGAGGTGGGGGGCGGGGTTTCTCTGAACATCACTGTGAGTAGAGTTTTTATTCTACTGAGCAATAGGATGTGAGTCCCATGGGAAATTGCGTTTGCTACAGGAATCCCCCTGTGGGATAGTGATGTTATGCTGTGTGACAGCACATGATGTAAATGCAATCGGTCATCTACCTCTAAGCTTTAGAGTAAAACAAGTGTGGTGGTAAGACAGGAAATTGAGTTAGTGGAGTTTAATCTGGTCCTTCCCAACACACAGGATGGCACTGGTATATTTATGAAGTATTTTCTATGAGCTTCATCCGATGAGAGATAAAAGAAAATACAAGGCATACACCTGCCCCCAACAACCATGGCTAATTAATTACTGTTCTCCTTTACACACATTACTAGTTGCTTGAAATAAATTTATAAGACTCATACTCTCACCATGTCTATTTGATTTAGCCAGATATAACTGTGAATATTGGTACTGTGCTTAGTACTTAAAGCCGTTAATTAATCCTCTGTCTGCCTCTGTAGTTTCCAAGTAGTATCTCCATAGGCTTCAGACCTATATTCTTCAACTGCAAGTCCAGCAAAAAGACACGGGCTCTCTTACTAATTTTCTCTTTCCTAACTGTTGCTACCACAATTCTAGAAATGAGTTATCTTGGATTTCTTTTTTTTTAATTTAATTTTATTTTAAAGATGCTGTACAGAGGGGTTACAGTTACATGAGTAAGGCAATGACTACATTTCTTGCTGAACATTGTAGCCCCTTCCTTTGTTTTTCTCCCACTATCCCTTCGCTCCTGCACCTTCTTTGACTTTTTAAAAAGCAGCATCTTTCTATGTAGCCCAGGCTGGCCTGGAACTTGCTATGTGTCCCAGACTGACCAAGAATTCATAAACCTTGTGCCTTTGCCTCCTGAGTGCAGGATTACAGGCATTTACCACCATAACTTAAAAATAAAATTAGGTCTTGAAGTCTTCTCACTGTGTTCTTAACTTTGGTCCTTTTGTCAGCACAGAGAGGGTAAGTTGTCTGGCTTGACTTAAGCACGTTGGAAGGGCAAGAAAACAATTGCTCTATAGTGTCCAGTGAGTAAATCAACCCTACAGAGTCTCTGACTTTTATTCTTGGTCTCCATAACTACATATCTTGGATTTCTTTAGGCCCCCTTTCTTGACTAAGCCCCTGGGAAGTCAAAATATATTGTTTAACCAGGTCCTGAAGTCAGGGGGAGTCCCTGTCCACACCAATCTTCAACAAGGAACGTGAGGTGGAGCTAATCAACCTTTCATTGGCCCTTCTGCAAGTCCTAATATCCGTAGGTTCACTGGAGCTGAGCCTCTACATCTAACTACAGTAGTGAGTCTGAATGAGGCCAAGTGAAATGAGGGCAGCCTCAACTATGGTTTCTGCTCCTTCTGCTGAGTCTCTGCCTCCAAATGGATCAATGAGGAAAATAAAGCGGCAGAAAAGTTGATGTTTCACCTTTGATCTCTCTTGAGTGAGGATTAGCGGAAGCTGAGCTTTGATGGTGACTCTGCATCTACCTTCTCCTTTGCTTCAGTGGGGCCTCAGAGGGATCTGGGATCATACTTCAATAAGTTGATCTGAGTTGGAGCCCCACTTTTGGCAGGAAGATGTCAGTGAGCTGAAAATAGAACTTCACTTCTATCTCATCCATCTGCAATAGAGTTGTGTGATGAGCATGGCTCTACCAGACAGACCCAGGGTAACCTGGGCAACACACCCACCGGGCCTTGCGCTCTACTATAGCAAGAGAAGTTCTTGCTTAATAAAGATATTAAGTAGGATGTAGAGCCTCAAAATATAATTCCAAAAATACCATAAAAATCACCCATCACAAGAATTAGGAAGCTTACAAATGGGAATGAGAAGGGGTCCTCAACAGATGTCAACACCAACATAAGTCAGATGTTGCAGTGATTTAATAAGAACTGTAGAGTAGCCACTTAAAATGCTTCTTAATACAATTATGAAATTTCTTTAAACAAATGAAAAGGTAGAAAGTCTCATAAATATAGAAAAGCATATCACAGAAGTCATAAAATTAAAAAAGCTAATAGCATATTAAAAGTACTGGATAGAATTGTGAGTAGAACAAAGATGACAGACTATTCTGTAAACTTGAGTATTATTTATCCTATTGTTAAAAATCCCAAGATAAAAAGAATGGAAAGAAAAATGAGCAGAGTCCTAGGGACTTTTTTGAAAATACTAGAATGGGGGACATTGGTGTCTTGCAGGGAATCAGAAGGAAAGGAATGAAAGATGTACTAAGGAAGTATCTGAGAAAACAATGGCTGAAAACTTTCTACATCTGTAAGAAATCATAAAACTGTATTTTCAAGAAGCTGAACAAATCTCTCCCAAATTTTAAGAAATCCATATCAAGACATACTATACATAACCTTCTAAGCTTAAAGGCAACGAGAAAGCCCAAAGAGCAACCACACATTACTTAGTGGGACAATCAAATCAGTGGATTTCCCATAGAAACGAGAGACCAGAATGAATCTTCTCAAATATGGAACAAAATGACTGCCAGCTGTGAATTAATTCTAGAGGGAGCAGACTACATGGATTGGATAGAAATGGTTACACAGAGACTTGCTCACTGAAAGTATGGTTATGAGAGGTAAAGTCATTTATCAATATCCTGTAAGATATTCTTTTAATTTTGTGATCATAACTCTTTTGGTATTGTTAAGAAAGGATTTTGGATGTCTTCTATTGCCCATACATCTTTAACATTTACGTTTCTCTTATTAAGGTTACCACCTCATTGCTTGGCTACTACTGAGGAAGAGTTCTGACAAAGGAAAAAGTAGAAATGAGTGTCTCTTTTAGGGGCACTACACGAGGTATTTGGGAGATGAAATCTTTGAACTCATTTTGTTTGGCCACCCTAGTGAACCTAAATTCTTTGAACTGTGTGGGGTTATCAACTCCCAATGGTTACAACAAATTCATATTGATTGGACCTTTGCTATTTGATGGGTGTGGTTATTTGGTTATTGAAGATGCACTCTACAAAGCTGGTTCTTCTGATTCCCACAGCTCAAGAAAATGAATTGTTGGGGGTTGTAAAGGGAGGAAAGCAGAGCTTCCGCAAAAGGAATGCAGCTGGGAGGCATTGCTAGGTGGAGACAACAGCTTTACCCCTGAGCATAGGTCAACGGGTTCCTGTGAAGTCTGCTTTTGTTTCTAGAAGTTTCTAAGGACCTGTAACTATTAAAAATCTTTTTGTTAACTTTTTGCATCTTTAAAATTTCTCCTATTCCTTAAATAGATAAGATGATCCACAGATAAGAAAATAATTGCAAAGTTTGGGTGGGTATAGCTTACTGGCATACAGAACATGGAATGATTGCATAGCCATCCCTGTGAACCTCAGATCCTCACCGCAGACTTAAATCTCCATGTGACTTAGGATCATCCCCCCACCCCTCCCCCATCCTGGTCCCTGTCCAGAAGGACTCCAAATAGACTTTGCTGCTCAGTGAGAAGGAGGTAGTTCTGTCATGACTAAATGGATCTTGCAAAGAATCATTGAAAAGAGATCCTTTTCACTCGGGAAACCACAGCTTGAAGGCTCAAAGCTGTGAAAGATAAATTAACCTTCCCTCGGACTTCATCCAAACTGCCAAGCAAACTGGAAGTAATTATTTTATGTGGGATGCTTATTGCCATTACGGTGGCAGGGACTTGATTTCACCACTTAGCTGGTCCATCTGTTCCTTCTTGGCAGCCGTTAGGAGCACACCTCACCTGGGGCCCTGGCATTCTCAGGCCTTGATGGCAGGGCATGTCCAAGGCTGAGACAGGGGAAGACCTGGCTTCCATTCCCAGCATAGCTGGGGAGATAAGAATAAATATGAAATGATAAATAGCCCTAGGCGGTCTGTTACTACTAAAATAGTTGATCGATTAGTACTCATTCTAAAAATTAATGACAAGGAACCATGGAATAGCACAGGCCCTGATTCTAGTATTTCTTATCTCTGGAACGTTGCAAGTCATAATCTCGTGTATCTCAATTTTCACAATTAAAAATGGGCATTGTATAGCAAGATGACAGTGGCTTATGCCTATAATCCTAACTACTCTGGAGGCTGAGATCTGAGGATTGTGGTTCAAAACCAATCCAAGCCAGAAGATCCATGAGACTTTTGTCTCCAAGTACCAAAAAGAGCAGAAGTAGAGCTGTTGTTCAAGTGGTACAGTGCTAGCTTTGAGCACAGAAATCTTGAGCACAAAAGCATCCAGGCCCTGAGTTCAAGCCCCACAAAAATAAATAAAAAATTAAAAAATGACATTGTAGCATATATCTCACTAATTACTGATATATAAACATTCAATAAACATTACCAATTATGAGAACTAGTTCAGAAGACAGAGAGACTCTCCTTGGGTTAGAAGCACTGCTGTTGGCAATCTAATCACAGGTGAGCCAGTCAGGAAATAGCGAATGGTGGGAAACTACCATCCCCTGATGGCCCAGTGTAAGATGCATCACTTGAGAGGGATATTAGCTGAGTTTCCCTATAGTCCATGGAGGGCAAGATAGAGAAGGCTTATATACCCAGATAAAGTAGTAGGTTCTTCACTTGGTAAACAAGTGAAGTTTGGTGGAAGTTTTGGAGCAGGGATATAAAACGTGAAAACCTGGAATTCAGAAGAGGACTAGATTTCCTCCTTTAGTTTTAGAGAGAGCCTATTTCCTAGAAAATACCTGTTTTAATGCTGTTGAAAGTGAGCACTGACTGTAAATGCTACATTGTTTGTATGTACTTCGGTATTAGTTACACTAATAGTCACTAGTTTCTAGCAAGTTGACAATATTTTTTCTTCATAGGAAAGTTTCTATCACCCTGGCTCTGCCTTAACTACTTTTATTAGCTTACATTTTATTTTATTATTTTATTTTTTTGTGCCAGTCCTGGGCCTGAACTTAGGGCCTAGGCACTGTTTCTAAGCTTCTATGTTCAAGGCTAGCACTTTACCACTTGAGCCACAGCTCCACTTGGAGCTTTTTGGTGTTTAATTGGAGGTAAGAGTCTCTCATACTTTCCCTCCCAGGCTGGCTTTGTACCACGATCCTCAGATCTCAGCCTCCTGAGTAGCTAGGATTACAAGTGTAAGCTACCAGTTCCCAGAAAAGAACTTCCATTTAGACTAGACAATTACCACTCATTTCTTCATGGGGAGAAGTTACCAGTGACTGATTTCTATTTAAATCAGGCTGGAACCAACCCAGATGCCCCTCAGTAGATGAATGGATCAAGAAAATGTGGTATATATACACAATGGAATTCTATGCCTCCATCAGAAAGAATGACATTGCCCCATTTGTTAGGAAATGGAAAGACTTGGAAAAAATTATATTAAGTGAAGTAAGCCAGGCCCAAAGAAACATAGGTCCCATGGTTTTTCTTATTTGCAATAACTAGTATATGTCTGAGACAAAGCAGTAAAGGTCAGATAAGATGATGTTAAGCAAAATGAACCCCAAGGTAAGGACACAAGTGGTTTTGTCTTTCTTGCTATTGCTTCTAACATATTTATAAGGTACCACATAATTTTTTGTTGCTTTGTATGTCCCCCCCACCACAGTATAACCCCTGTTTTCACTGTATTTGATGTTGGTATAATTTGAGGAGGGGAAGGGAAAACACAAATTATTTAAACAAGGATACAGGTTGACCCATTGCAACAAGAGATGTACAAGATGCTATGTCGAAAAATGAACTTTACAATTTAGGCAGGTTGGGGGGTGTAGTTGTGGGGATGGGAGGGAAGGGATGGTAGGGGAAAAAACAAAGGAGGAGACAACAATGCTTGATAAGAAATGTACTCATACCTTGTTCATGTAGCTGTAACCCCTCCTCTGTACAGTATTCTTACAATAAAAACCTTATTTAAACAATCAGGCACCATTTGGTGTTGGGTACCACAGGGTAGCATGTATGAACCATCACTTATGACCTTGCTGAAGCTGTGTCTTGTCATGCTGAGAATGCACATAAATAAAGCACCCTTACATTGTCGTAAGCAACAAACCAGTTGTGATGAATGGCATGCCATTGCATTCCTAAAACTCCAATTTATGATGGAGACCATAAAGAAAAGGAACCAGTTACACTGTTCTGGTTTTTATGTGCTTGGGAGCCTGGATGTTGGTATTTGTCTTAGATTTGACACAATTTCTTGATCTACATCATAGTAATGTGGGTAGGAGAAGGTATTTATTATCTTAAAGATTTTTTTATTTACGACTATTGCTTTTTTCATAGATAAACATAGTATCATGGAAAATGGGTACAGTTTAGTCTCTTCCATTCTGGTTTTTATGTCTTTTATTCATTTTGTTTGATTTGTTGAACTGGCAAGGCCTCTAATGTTGAAAGCATCAGTGAAAGCGGATGTCTCCCACTTGTTCCTGATCTTAGAGTAAAGCCTTTTTTTTATGATCTTGACAGCTGTGGGGGTGTGAGCACCTTTTGAAGAATCAGGGAAGTATGTTTCTAATACTAGTTGATGAACTCTTTTTATTTAATGACTATAAGTCTTTCTAAATAAATATGTGTGTACTAGGTTTTTTTTCTTCTTCTCTAGTCTGCTTATGTGATGGATTTCTTTAAATTATTTTCCTCTGTGAAACCAGCCTTACATTTCTGGGATCTGTCTCAGTTGCTCATGATGAATTATTCCTTTTATGCTTTTCTGGATTTGATCTGCTAATATTTTGTTAAGGATTTCTTTTTCTGTGTTCCTGAGGTATGCTGCTTGAAGGCTGAGTTTCTTCCACTTTTACTGGCACTGGTGTGAGGGCTATATTAGCCTCATAAATGAATCTGCAGGTAACTTCTTTTCTGTTTGCTGCCAAAGATTGTGCAGAATTGGAAGCATTTCTCTTTAAAATGCTTTTTGAACTTACCACGAATCTGGGCTTGTAGTTTCCTTTCTACAAAGTTTCTGAGCTGAGATTTAAATTAAAAAAACTAGATTCAGTACTTACAGGTGAACTTGCGGCTTTGAAGGAATTTATTCTTTTCATTTAAGGTATCAAACATATATGCATAGTGATTTGTATTATTTATCTGATACTTTAAAAATATATGATAATCTATTTTTTAGTCTTGCCATTGGGAATTTATGTCTTTCTTTTTTTGGAAATCTTATTAGAGATTTTTTTAAATGTGAAAATACCATACAGAGGGGTTACAATTACATGATTCCCCTTCCCATCCCTTTCCATTCCCCTACCCCTCCTACCCGATCCTCCCTCTCCCCACCAAAGTTGTAAAGTTTGTTTTCGACATAACGACTTGTATATCTCATTGCTGCAATGGGTCCAGCTGTATCCCTATTTAAACGAATTGTTTTTTCCCTTCCCCTTCACAAATTATACCAACATCAAATACAGTGAAAGCAGGGGTTATACCATGGGGGAGAGACGTACAAAGTAACAAAGAAATCATCTTATAAATATGTTAGAAACAATTGCCTGAAAGAAAAAAAAACATTTGAATACTTACCTTGGGGTTCATTTCCCTAACATCAACTTATCTGACCTTTTCTGCTTGACTCGGACATATACTAGTTATTGCAAATATGGGAAACCATGGGACCTATGTTTCTTTGCGCCTGGCTTACTTCACTTAATATAATTTTTTCCAGGTCTTTTCATTTCCTAACAAATGGGGCAATGTCATTCTTTCTGATGGAGGCATAGAATTCCATTGTGTATATATACCACATTTTCTTGATCCATTCATCTACTGAGGGGCATCTGGGTTGGTTCCATATATTAACTATGGTAAGTAAGCTGCAATAAATATAGTTGTGCTGGTAGCTTTAGTGTGGTCTTGTTTGTGATCATTTGGGTAAATGCCCAAAAGTGGGATTGCTGGGTCATAGGGGAGCTCTATGTGGAGTCTTTTGAGGAGCCTCCATACTACTTAGAAAATGATTGAACAAGTTTACACTCCCACCAACAATGCAGTAAGGTTCCCTTCTGTCCACATCCCCTCCAGCATCTGTTTTATTAGAGTTCTTGATTATAGCTATTCTAATTGGGGTGAGGTGGTATCTCAATGTTGTTTTGATATGCATTTCTTTTATGGCTAGAGAGGTTGAGCATTTCTTCATGTGTCTATTGGCCATCCTTCTTTCTTCTTCTGAGAAGTTTCTCTTTAAGTCTTTAGCCCACTTATTATTAGGCAGTTGTTTCTTTGAGGATTTGTTGTTGGGAGATTTAATTTTTTGAGTTCCAAATATATTTTAGATATGAGACCCTTGTCTGTTCTATGGCTAGTGAAGATCTTCTCCTAATCCGTGGGCTTTCTATTGATCTTGCTAGCTATGTCCTTTGCTATGCAGAAGCTCTGCAATTTTATGCAATCCCATTTGTCCAACCTTTCTTTGATTTGTTGTGTTTCTGGGTCTCTATTAGGAAAATTTAGACCTGTGCCAAGGAGACCTAGGGTTTCTCCTATTCCATCCTGTAATGTTTTCAGAGTGTCTGGTTTGACTCCGAGGTCTTTGATCCATTTGGAGTTGATTCTGGTGCAGGGTGATATATAAGGATCTAGCTTTAGTTTTCTACAAGTAGTTAACCAATTTTGCCAGCACCATTTACTGAAGAGGCTGTCTGTCTTCCATTCTATTGTTTTAGCTCCCTTATGGAAGATTAGATGACTATAGGACCTTTTCCTAGCAAATATTGACATGCTGAAACTAAACCAAGATGAGTGAAACCATCTTAAGGCCCATAGCGAGCATTGAAATAGAAACAGAAATAAGAGACCTCCCATCTAAGAAAAGCCCAGGACCAGATTGTTTTACAGCAAAATTCTACAAGGCCTTCAAAGCAGAGCTCACACCAATACTCTTCCAACTCTTCAATGAAATTGAAAGAGAAAGTTCACTACCGAACTCATTCTATGAAGCCATAATAACCCTCATCAAAGAAAGAGACTCATCAAAGAAAGAGAACTATAGACCCATTTCTTTCATGAACATTGATGCAAAACTTCTCAACAAAATTTTGACCAATTGACTTCAACAATTCATACAAAAAATCATACACCACGATCAAACAGGATTCATTTCAGGGATGCAAAGCTGGTTCAATATACGCAAATCAATTAATATAATTCATCACATCAACAAGAGCAAGGAGAAGAACCACATGGTCATCTCAATAGATGCAGAAAAAGCATTTGACAAGATCCAACACTCCTTTATGATGAAGGTTCTGGAAAATTTTTTTCCTAATTTTTTGTCATATACAATAAAGGCTGTATATGACAAGCCTACAGCCAACATTATACTTAATGGTGAAAAACTAAAGCCATTTCCTTTTAACTCAGGACTGAGACAAGGATGTCCACTCTCTCCACTGCTCTTCAATCTAGTATTAGAATGCCTACCTATAGCAATAAAACAAGATGCAAACATAAAGGGGATCCAAATAAAGAAAGAAGAAGTAAAACTCTCCCTCTCTGCAGATGACATGATCTTGTATTTAAAGAATCCCATGGACTCCACTCCCAAATTACTCAAGCTGATTCAAAACTTTTCTAAAATTATCTTTAAGTGGTTGTATAACAGGTTGCTGTTTAACATGTCAGGTTGTAGTGCAATGCATTTCGGTCAATATCTCCCCACTCATCATTCATTTATTCAATGGCCATTTTTCTATTGGTGTTTTGTTTGTCATTTCATTGGTATACACTCTTAATTTATCTTCTCCTTCCTTATACTTGCAAAGGTTTATTATGCTCTTTGCTTTTGCGGTTTTGTTTGGTATAAGTCTAGGCCTGACACTTTTCTTATTTCCTACTAAAAGCACTTCAAGTTTTGTTTTCTCATAAATTTTGGTGTACCATATTTTGATATTATCACTAAACATCCCAATTTCTCTTGTTACTTAACCATGTATATTTAGGAGTCTGTCAACTTTCATGGGTGTGTGGATTTCTAATTACTATCCATTATTTTTTTCTGATTTACTTCTATTATGATCGGAGGACAGCTCTTATAATTTCGATTCTTTTAAATTTATGGAGGTTTGTTTTGTGATAAGATATAGTCTTGTGTTAGTGTTTATCATGTAAGTACATGAGTGTGTATTTTGTTAGCATCATGTTCTATAAATATCAACTACTTTTAATTTGTTGACAATGCTGTTGGATTTTGATTACTTTTTATTTATTAACTAATTCTTTTTTATTTTTTGATTGCCAGTAGAGAAATGATAGAATTTCCAACTTAATTTTAGCTTTGTCTGCTTTTCCTTTCAGTTCTGCTAGTTTTTTTGTCCTTTTTATTTTAAGCCACTGTTATCAGATCATCCAAATTTAGGACTGTTATGTCTACTCAGCGAAGTGATATTTTTATCCTATGTAACATCTCTCTTTATCCTTAGAAATGTGTGTTGCTATGTTCTTTGGCCAATATTAATTAGCCCCTCTAGATTTATTTTAACTAGTTTGCATGCAGTTTCTCTTTCATCATTTTACTTTTAACTCATTTTAAAGTGAGTTTCTTGTGCACAACATATGGTTGGATCTAAATTCTCTTTTATTAATTCTGACAATCTATGTCTTAATATTTTAGTCTTTAGACTATTTAAAGCAATGTAATTATTAATATACTTCAATTTAGCTATACCATCTTATTTATATTTATTTTTTGCCTCTGGTTTCTTGATTTTTGCTTTCTGCCTTTTTCAGTTATAGAAATCTACTTAGCATTACATTTAAATTTATCTATTGAAAGCCAGGCACCAGTGGCTCATGCCTGTAATCCTAGCTACTCAGGAGGCTGAGATCTGAGGATTGTGGTTCAAAACCAGCCTGTGCAGGAAAGTCTGTGAAACTCTTATCTCCAATAAACCACCTGAAAACCAGAAGTGGTACTGTAGCTCAAGTGGTAGAATGCTAGCCTTGAGCTGAAGAGCTGAGGGACAGTGCTCAGGCCCAGAGTTCAAGCCCCATGACTGACAAAAAATTATCTATTGAACTTTTAACTATATTTGTAATTTTTTTTCTTTTGTTGGTCATGGGGCTTGAACTCTGGGCTTGGGTACTGTCCCTCAGCTCTTCAGCTCAAGGTGAGCACTCTACCACTTGAGCTACAGCACCACTTCCAGTTTTCTGAGTGGTTTATTGGAGATCAGAGTCTCGTGGACTTTTGTGCCTGGGCTGGCTTTGAACCATGATCCTCAGATCTCAGCCTCCTGAGTAGCTGGAATTACAGGCATGAGCCACTAGTGCCCAGCCATATTTTTAAAATTTTAGTGGTTTCTTGAGATGTCAAAATACATGTTTTTTTCACTCTGTATAAACTACTGATAAGTTCTTTTGGTGTACTGGGGACCAGCCAGTAATCTTAGCTATTTAGAAGGCTGAGATCTGAGGATTGTGGTTTGAAACCAGGCTGGGTAGGAAAGTCCATGAGACTCTTATTCCAGTTACCAAAAAATTGGAAATGAAACTGTGGTTCAAGCAGTACATTACCAGTCTTGAGTGAAAAATCTAAGGGACAATGCCCAGGCCCTGATTTCAAGCCCCAATACTGTCACACTAAAAACAATCTTTTGATAAACATTAAATCATAATATTTTTCATGCTTCAAGTACTGCCCAATATTAGCCCAGTTTCCAAAGCCCTTGCATGCAAATTGTAACATGTGAGCACCATTCAATTACCCATCTGAGAATGACTGTCATCTGCTACCTAGTTTCAGTTCTTAAGTTCCTCAGATGTTTGGAATCAGACCTCAAATCTGTATCTGTTTAGCAGTGTAGATATAGGAGCTCATTCAGAATGCTTCAGCATCATTTTCTCATCTACTCTGCAGTCTCCCAGATACTGTGTGAAAGGAATTCTCAGGAATCCCCTTTCCTGGTCTTCTATTTAACAAATGATGTCTTGATTTCTTCTTTCTGATATTCCTTTCTTGAGATAGATGCTTCTTCACTTATGATGACATTACATCCTGATAGTCCCATAGTAAGTTGAAACTGTTATAAATGTGAAAGTTCTATGAAGGTACCCACCTACCAAACACAACAGCTTAGCAACACAATAAACTATAGTGTATTGGACTTTTCCCCTCATGGTTGCATGGTGACTGCAAGTAGTGGTTCAACTGCCACTGGCCAGCCTTGCAAGAGTTCCATGCTGTATTTTGCTAGTCCAGAAAAAGATAAAAATTCTTAATTCCATATTCAGCTTTTATTGAACATGTATTGCTTTCCATGACTAAAAAGCCAAAAAAAAATCTGTAAGTCAGGTACCATCTGAATATATAGAAAAAAGGCACTGGGTGTTATTTACCTCCATTTTCTTGTATCCAGGCTCTGTGGTCCAGAGGGAAGTGTTTCCTTTCATCAGAACCTTAAGCCTCTGTCCTACCATGATAAAAGAAAATGAAAAGGAAATCAAGTGGCAAAGGGACAGGTTGCTTATCACTAATAATTTAGGCAGATAGTAGCTCATAGATTTCTGGGTTCCTTCCCTTGATCTGTCTGCTACCATTCACCTTTCAGAACCTTCATGTAGCAGCTCCATGTATTTTTATCCCATGGAGTAGGAGAAACAGACTGGAATGAGCTTAAATTCATTTTGAACACAATCTGAATTGTCTCCCTTATTTTTGACAGAGAAACAGTCTTCTTGACTTTTTACTTGAGCTCTTTCTGCTACTTTTTAAAATTGTGATTAAACAGAATTGTTTTAAATTCTGGATTTTGCATTGTAAAAATTGCATTCTGCAGTAGTAAAGCAAATAAAGGCCATTTACATGGACTTAAATCTTTGTTTTTACAACTTTCTAGGTGTGTAGCCTTTAGCATGTTATATGATCTCTATAACTCAAAGAGAAATCCTTGGTAACAAGAGAAGATACTTCATAGGGCTAAGAGTGCTTTAGTTAATGTGTGTAAGACATTAGAAACAAGCCAGGCATACTGTAAGTTATATGTGTTTTCTTTATAGAGTGGTAGCTATAGGCCCCCTAGATCATAAATAGCTTTGAAGAAAGGAGTCACTCTTCTTAACTTCCCAATTTTCTTGGCGCCTACCAAGAAAATTGCTTATTATTTAATTCCTTAATTTACTTGATTATTTACTTGATAAAAAATTAGTACCTACTTTATGCAAGGCAGGTGCTAGATGCTCAGGACATGACTGGTGCCCTCATGGAACCAACAATAACCAAAGAATAATCCATCAGCTTAGGAATATGGGAAGCTCATTGAGTAAAAGAGCCCTTGGTATGTTTTAGTCTACTTTTTGCAGCTACATCATACTATTACAGATAAGATGACTCGTAACAGACAGAAATTTATTTCCCACAGTTCCAGATGGAAGGGCCATCATCTCTCAGTGGACTTTTTGCTGCATCATTCCATGACCAAAGGCAGAAGGGCAAGAGAAGGATGAAAGAAAGACTAAAGTTTTCGTTTTATAACAATGGTCACAGCGTGATTCACTCATGAAGTTCGAGGTGGTAGGATGGGTGTGAGATCAAAAAGGTGAGGCAGTTACTGCAGGGAGTTCAATGAGCATAGTATCTGAAGACTATGAAACCATGAGCAGGCTGAGTGTTACCAGGCTCTTGAACTTTGTGAAGAACTGTATTGAAAGAACAGGAGGGAACTGAGAAGTTTTCAATGAGGGTTGTGATAAAGAAGGACAGAGACGTGATAGATTTATGTAGAAAAAAGGCATGTGACTGCTCCTATGTGGAGATCAGTTTGTTGTCTATGCTAGCATTGACTAGCCAAGGCTTCTTAGACCAAACCTCGATGTTTGCCTTCTCAAGGCTAAGAGGAAATACTCCAACCTGTCTCAAACAAAAGTCAAAGAGCGTGGTGTCAGTTCCTAACATTGAATTTTGTGGAATATCTACTGATTAATAATATCAATAATACCCACGTTGTATATTTTATGAAGTATATAAAAGCTGGTTTTGCTGGGCCCAAAAGTTAATTGAAAGCAGGATAAAGGCTAGGCCTTGCAGACTCTGTCATTTTATATCTATGACCTGTGGCCTGCACACTATCTTACTAAGTCACTTTGCAGATACCTTGTAAAGCCAAAGAGGAGCTGACCTCCTGCCATTTGCCAATGGCTCTTACTGTAACAAGGCCCTGTCCAACCAATCTACCTCTGACCACCTCTCAACAGCCCTGTACTATAAGACTGTTTTAACTAAGCATATCTTCCTAAGACAAATGTCTGTACCTCTGAAGATGGCAGAAGATGTACTGAAGTGTTGTCTTCCTATAGCCACCATGTAATAAATGTCTTTCTCTGCCTTTCACCATGTCTTTTTACTTGGGTGTGAGTGGCTGGACCTGACATATGGAACTCCTGGAGTTAGGATACGGGGTCTAAAAACTCCAGTTTTATTTTGTTGGTTTAGGCACATCATCTTCCCACTAGAAGCTAACATAAAAACTAAGGATACATCTTCTTGGTGGTGTGAGAGAGTAAAATAGATCTACAAAGAGAACAAGTAGAAAAGAGGACTTCCAGGATCTTATCAATCTTGGCATTGTCTCACTCACACCTTTTTCTGTTTGGGTTTTGAGGCTGGCAAATTTCTTTTAAAAATTATTGTAAAGGTGATGTACAGAGGGGTTACAGTTACATGAATCATATATTGAGTACATTTCTTTTTGAACAGCATCACCTCTTCCCTCATTTTCTCCCATTATTTCCCTCTTGACGCCCCTCTCCTACAAGTTGTATAGTACATTTTCAACATAGTGTCTAGTGAGGATCACTGGCTGCATTAGTTCATCCTTTGTCTCACCAAATTTCTGTGCTTCTTCTTCCCTTCCCCAAATCAGATAAACTTACATACAAGACAAAAGGTACAGAAACAAAAAGCAGGAAAAAACCCACAAAAAGTAAAGTAAAAAAAAAAGTCTTGTTTCTATTTCTTGGAGTTCATTTTGATAAGCATCATTATATATATATGTCTGTATGTATATATATATATATATATATATATATATAATCATATTACAAAGCTGTTGAGCCCTTGTGATCCTCTCCTAGGAATATCCTCCTTTGCTCTCACTGTGTGAATGTTCAAAGTCCTGTTTAATTTTTCATGTCCAAATGTAATTTTTTTGACAAATTTCTTTCTATAGGTAAGCCGCCTTGCACTAAGTCCTGTCTAGAAAGTTCTTCTGGAAAGTTCTCAGTCACCAGGTTTTTCTTTGTGTCTCGATTAATTTAATGGAAAGTTTAGCCGGAATCATTCTGTGCTTTGGGTTTTAATTTTATGTTTTATTTTATGTTCAGCACAAATACTCATTCTTCATGCAGAAGAAAAAGGTAAGGTTTTCTCCTTGAGGATCCATGTTTGTGTAAAAGGGGATAGATATAGAGGAAGGGGAGGGAAGGAAGGGCGTGAAACTTCTCTAGCACATGATTCCGTGTTCACCCCTCAAATCTGGTCACTCTTCTCCTTCTCTGCCTCACAGATCTGTGACCTTGGCCACCCCAAACTCTTCTCACCAAGTATTGGTGTGTGAGGGAGTTCTTGATCCATGTCTGGGTAACAAAAGACCCTGGCATTTAAAGGGACACATTAGACATCCAAATATGTCAGTTTTTCCACAGCTATCCTTTGCCATATGTTGGCTTCCCATTATGCTAATCTCACCTTGCCCTTGCTGTTCTGACCTGTTGTTCATGCTTATTAACTTCCTGTGCAGACATGTTTGGCTGTCTTCTGATCTTATTGTTTCCCTGCAGGACTTTTCACCCAGAGCAACCTAGAGACCATACACTACTTGCAGTTATATCATGAAAAGTTCTTGCCAGCTGTTAAATGAGATTTCCTTCCCCAGCCCATTATTCTATCTGTTCTTACCTCTTTATGCATCTCCTTCACTTTATAGTATTTATTTTATTTTTTTACCCCTCTCTCCAAATGCAACAAACAAATGAAACCTTGGCCTTGACTCCTTCTGGGATGCTTTGCTTTGAGGAAACAGCTTTGCAAGGAGACTTTCCCTCATCTCCTGGGATCTGAGAAAAAGCTCCAATTCCCTGCCCCCTCCCCCAGTAATTCTAAGGTACCAAATTTGGCATCACCTCTGAGCAGTCTTTTTTTGTGTCAGGCAACTTTTCTCCTTTCTTTCCTCCTCCCCCACCCCTATGCCCAATAAGAGCTTTGGGAAAAGAAAAAAAGAGAAAAAAAATCTGTCTGGGTTCCAGCTCTTCTTTTTTTTTTTTTTCCTTTTTTTCCCCCCTGGTCTCAGCTTCCCTGAATGGAGGGTCTCTGTGCTGATTGAACCTTCTGTGTTTAGCTATTTAAGCTGACAGCTTTCCATTCTTCTCCTGCCATGAGAAAGCTTTCGGGGGTTGGGACATGCTACTTTTTTTTCCTGGCACAGAAGAAGGATGATACCCTAGCTCAGGTTAGCCAAAGAGATAGGATTGCTCAGCCTTTTGTCCCCAGCACCTGCCCTGGCACCATACTGTTTCTGTGGGCAAGTCAGGCACCAAGGTCTAGAAAAGGTCCAGTTTTCTTTACCATGGACAAGAGAAAAGTCAGTGAAAGGAGATCACAGTCAGTGAGATACTCTTCAGTATCACAAGTAATGGCCTTACTAATGTTAGTAGCGAAGATGACTTCTCTAGCCTCTGTAGCCAGAAAGAACACTTGTAGAAGACAGAATAAGATGGTAGACATTCTCATCTTCTTTCTTCCCCTTTAAACTGAAAACTATAAAACTGAAGCACTATGAATTATTTTGTGTGTCATGTAATTCTTAGTCATAAAAGATAGTGGATTTCCCAAAAATTCATATGGAATAATAAAAACGCCAAATAGCAAAAACAATCCTTAGTAGAAAAATGAGTGCTGGGGGCTGGAAAGGTGGCTCAGTAGTAGAGCGCTTGCCTTGCATGCATGAGGCCCTGGGTTTGTTTCCCTAGCACCACATAAGCAGAAAGAAAAAAGCCAGAAGTGGCGCTGTGGCTCAAGTGGGAGAGTGCTAGCCTTGAGCTGAAGAGCTGAGGGACAGTGCCCAGGCCCAGAGTTCAGGCCCCATGACCGGACCCAAAAAAAAAACTAAAAAAAAATTAGTGCTGGAAGAATATCAATCCTAAACTCCAAACTCTATTATTGAACTGTAGTTATTAAAAAACAGCTTGGTACTGGCATAAAACAGAAGACCAATGGAATAGAATTGAAGACCCAGAAATGATCCCAAAGACCTATGGCCATCTAATCTTTGATAAGGGAGTCAAAACCATCAGATGGAAGAAAGACAGCCTCTCTAACAAATGGTGCTGGCAACATTGGTATTATACATGTGTAGAAAACTGAAGTTAGATCCTTATATATCACTCTTTACCAGAATCAACTCCAAATGGACCAAAGACCTCGAGGTAAGAGCAGATAACCTGAAAATTAGAAGAAAGGATAGAGGAAACATAGGGCTCCTTGGTACAGGTAGAAACTTTCTAGAAACATTACAAATCCAAAAAAGGCTATATAAATGATTGCATTAAACTGCTGAGCTTCTTCAAGGCAAAGGACATAGCTAGCATGATCAATAGAAAGCCCACAGATTGGGAGAAGATCTTTACTAGCTATACAATGTACAAGGGTCTCATATAAAAAATATACTTAAAGCTCAAAAAATTAGCCCCCCAAAACAAATCCTTAATGAAAAAAACACCCCATTAATAAGTGGACTAAAGAATTAAAGAGAGACTTTTCTGGTGAGGAAACAAGAATGGCCAGTAGACACATGAAGAAATGCTCAACTTCTCTGGCCATAAAAGAAATGCAAATCAAAACAACATTGAGATTTCACCTCACCCCAGTTAGAATAGCTATAATCAAGAAATCTAATAACAACAGATGCTGGAGGGGATGTAGCCAAAAGGGAACCCTACTGCATTGTTGGTAGCAGTGTAAACTTGTTCAACCACTTTGGAAAGCAGTTTAGAGATTCCTCAAAAGACTAAACATAGAACTCCTCTAAGACCCAGCAATCCCACTTTTGGGCATTTACCCAAATCATCACAAACAAGGCCGTACTAAAGCTACCAGACAACTATGTTCATTGTAGCATTATTTACCATAACTTATACATGGAATCAACTCAGATGTCTCTCAGCAGATGAATGGATCAAGAAAATGGGGTATAACAGGATCACAGTTTGAAGCCAGTCCACACAGAATAGTCTAAGAACCTTTGTCTTAAAAAAAACAGCAAAAAGATGGGTTGGAAGTGTGGCCCAAGTGGTAGAGGGCCAGTAATGAGAAAGCAAGCAAGCAGAAGGCCCAGAGTTCAACAATAATAAAATAAATAAGTTAGGTCTCTGAGAGCACCCACAGTGTTTCTATGCTTCCTCCTTTCTGCTTGTCTGTCTGCTTGCCTGCTTGCTTACTTACTCAATAAAGCTCTGCCAAGTTTTCTTACCATTAAAAAAAGAAGAAAAAGAAAATGTGATATATATATATATATATATATATACACACAATGTAATTCTATGCCTCCATCAGAAAGAATGACACTGCCCCATTTGTTAGGAAATGGAAAGACTTGGAAAAAATCATATTAAGTGAAGTAAGCCAGGCCCAAAGAAAGATAGGCTCCATAGTTTCCCTCATTTGTAATAATTAGTATATGCCTAGGATAGTCCTAGCAGAGATTCACAATAGCCCAATAGCTATGTACATATGACCACATAAAATGATGCTAATGGAAGTGATCGCCATGATATGGAAAATAGAGGGCTTTTTGTGGTTGTTTTGCTTTTCTTATTTTTTAGTGTACTGTTTGCAGCTATTTCTTTGTTCTTTCATTTTTTTCCCTCCTCTGGTTTATTCCCCATAGCCACTGTTTCTGATTTTGGTACCCTTTGTTTTATATATAAGTTTATCTGATTTGGGGAAGAGAAGGGGAATCACAGAAATGGTAGGACAAAGGGGGAACCAATGCAACCGCAATACTCACTAGACACTATGTTCGAAATGAATTTTACAATTTAGGGTAGGGAAAGGGAGAGGGGGAGGGTAGGGAAAGTGGGAGAAAATGAGGGAGGGACAACACTTCAAGAAGAAATGTACTCATTACCTTACCCGTGTAACTATAACGCCTCTGTACATCACCATTACAATAAAACAATAAACTTACCTGTGTAACTGTAACGCCTTTGTACATCACCATTACAATAAAATAATAAAAAATATGGATTTAGTATGAAAGGGGAAAAGATATCAGGTGACACCAAAAATGTTCATCTTAATAATTAATACTTCATTATTCACTTAACGTGCTCTGGATACTGCAGTAAGTGCTTCACTGGAATTGCTCACCGAATCCTCTCTCCATGAATTCCAATTGATCATCTTCCCACTTACAGAGGGAAAGGTTAAGCTATACAGTTTCAACCTGACTCCAATTTCAACTCAACTCCAATCTCTGTACAAACCTGTGTACTAGATTCATGCATGCTATGGACATATTGGGAAAGTAGACTCTGACTGTCTGTGGTACTGGAAGAGACAATAGCAATGCTTTTACTGGGCTGGTTCATGAACTGAAGGCAGGATAAAAGGTGGGTACCTAGCCCTCACTTTGCATCTGTGCCCATTGATCTGTGCCATTTCTTAATCACCTTCAGGATTTCCCACCAATGAACATCTAGTGACAAAGGCAAACTGCCCCTCAGATGGGCAGTGCCATCTTCTTACCACCTTGTGGCAAAAGGTGAAACTGCTTCAAGGGAAGAATGCAGCCAGGAGCTCAGCACAAACCACCTGCCAGCCAGGTGACTGACTGGTTCCTGTTCTCCTCAAGGGATGGAGTGTGGTCAACTTCGCTGGAACTCCTCCAGAGTCAGAGACTGGGCTGATGGTCAGTCAAGCCACACCGGTGAGTTGGAGATTGTTTTTAACCATGCCTACCTTTTTCACCCACTGTCCAAGGCAAATGTCTGTGCTCAAGATGTAGTATTGTCTTTCTGTGGCTGCCTCGGTATTAAATCTTTTTCTGTTCTTCTCCATGTCTCTATTTGGCATATGAGGGCTCTAAGGTCTCAGAGTCCCCGCACTGTGTCCCCACCTGTTTACAAAAGTCTGTTAAGTTTCTGTTTCCGGATGCTGTACTGATTTTTTAGTGTGACTACAAATTCCCACCCCAGCTGCAATGGTCTCATTACACTCCTTCTTGGAACTGACTCTCCCCGCGAATTCCCACAGTCCACGTAATGTGACCCATCTGACTGCCCATGTGACCCACGTGACTTCCCCCTACAATTTGTTTTAAATTCCACCCACACCTGTCCACTGTGGTTGCCTCCATTCTGCCCGGAGCAGCCCAGCATGGATGGGTCGCTGGCCTCTAGTGTCTTAAAAGGGTGAGAGTCTGGATCTGACACATGGGACTCCTGGAGTGTGTGCCTGGGATCTAACCATCAAGATGCAGGTTCCAGAAATTCAGAAATTGGTGAGCTCTGTGGAGATTGTAGCAGTATCCTCCTTGCCTGGCAGAAAGTACAAAACGCTCTCTTTAACCCTTTGTAAGGTCATTAGCCTCATTCACGACAAGGGAGCTCACGGGACAGATGCATCAGCTCCCAAGCCATCACGTTATCAAGCCATTGCACCAGGACTGAGTTTCAACCCAAGGATTTTGAGGGGCACTAATATTCTAAATCACAGCAGGAGGTAGGTAGGGTTGACCCTGAAATCTCAGAATAGGAGACTAGTAGGGGAGATTCAGAGAAGATTGGTACATGAACTTGTGCTTTTTTTTCTATGTAAAAAATATTACTGTTTTGAGAATTTTGTACTTTCGTGGACTGCTTATTTTCTTCCAGTTTGTGAATTTCCTTCCATTCTCTTCTTCATGTCCTTTGCAGAACAGAAGTTTCCAGTGCTTTAGAAGACCAACTCATCACATTTTCCTTTTGTAAATCGTGCTTTTAGGGCCATATCTAAGAAAGCCTTGTTTAACTCAGAATTGCAGAATTTTTCTTCTAAGTTTTCTTTTCTTTCCCTGTGCTGGGGATTAAACTGGGGACTATATGCATGCTAGGCAAGTGCTCTGTCAATGAGCTAACAACCCCAAGATTTTTTGAGACATAGCCTAAGCTGGCCTTGATCTCATGATCCTTTTATTTCAAGTGCTAGGATAAGGTGAACAACTCTGTTCTTAGCTTTCTCTCATGTTTTATTCTGGAAGTCCTATATTTTGGGGTCTTACATTTCAGTCTATGATCTACTTTCAGTTAGTTTTAATATGTGATATAGATTTAGATTGATATAGGATTGGAAGTTGATTGTTTAGCACATTATTGTTCTAATAATATTCATTGAAGAATACGCTTTATTTAATGGATTTCCTTTGTGTCTTTCTTGAAAATCAGCTGCCCATACATATATGGGTCTAATTTTGTTTTA
Organism: Dipodomys ordii; assembly: GCF_000151885.1. Classification (NCBI taxonomy): domain Eukaryota; kingdom Metazoa; phylum Chordata; class Mammalia; order Rodentia; family Heteromyidae; genus Dipodomys; species Dipodomys ordii. The sequence goes on along the minus strand of NW_012267322.1, from coordinate 4,221,579 downwards.
TGGTTAATTTATCTACTTTTATGCTCATAGCACACTTTCCTGATAACTATAGTTGTATAAAAATGTTTAAAGGAAATAGCAGAGTTAATCTTTTGGTCTGGTTCTTCATTTTCAAAAATAATTTAGAGTTGGTTTATTAATTTCTATGAGGAAGCTTGCTAGATTTTCAGTGGCATTGAGTCATTTTACAAACATCTATTTGGGGGGAGATTTAAATCTTAACATATTGAATTTTCCAATTCATGAGCATAGAATGTTCTTTTATCTAGGTCTTGATTTTCCTCAGCATTATCTTGCACTTTTAAATATGTCTTTCACATCTTTTGCCATGTCTATCCTCAAGTATTCAATCTTTATGGTGCTATTGTAAATGGTATTGATTACTGATTTTAATGTCAAGTTGGTAGAAAACAGAAGTAAAATTGTGTACAATCTTATATCGTGTAACCTTGCTAAATCTACTTATTGTTCTGGTAGGTGTTTTTTTTCATCTTCTTTTTGTCATAGGACTTGAACTCTGGGCTTGGTTGCTGTCCTTCAGTTCTTCAGCTCAAAGTGAGCACTCTAGCACTTGAGCCACAGTGCTACTTTCGGTTTTCTGGTGGTTAATTAGAGATAAGAGTCTCACAGACTTTCCTGCTCGGGCTGGCTTTGAACTGCAATCCCCAGATCTTAGCCTCCTGAGTAGTTAGGATTACAAGTGTTAGCCATAGGTGCCCAATGGTAGCTTTTTAATAGATTTCATCATATTTTTCTCTGTAGAATGGCATATCATTTGTAGATTAAAGTTTTATTCCTTCTTTTCCAATATGGATGACTTTGGTTAATCTTTTCTTGATGTATTGACAGCTTGATCATCCAATATGTATGTATATAAATGAATAGTTATATTTATTAAATATATAAAACGTATTTAAATATGTTATGTGTATAGTAAATATATTTTGCATCTATCATTTTATTCAGGATGTCTAATTTTTTTGAGTAAGCATTGTTAGTTTATACTTTCAAAGACTTTGTTCATATCATCTAAATTGGTGAGATAATCGTCACAAAATTATTTACATATGAGCTTTTAAGCCTTTTGCTAGCATGAGACTCAACAGTGAAGTCATTTCTCATACCTGTTACTGGTAATTTGTGCTTTTCTCTTTTTCTTGGCTAGTCTGGCTAGAGATTTATCAGTTTTATTGATCCTTCCAAAGAACCAGCTTTTGGTTTTATCGATTTTTCTGTTTTTATTTATTTTTTTCTATTTCATTGATTTCCAGTCTGATGTTCACTTGGGGTTTTATTTGTAATTCTTTGGCTGGTTTCCTAAGTTGAAAGGTAAAATCATTGTATTGAGACTTTTTTATTTTAACAGAGTATTTAGGGTTATTTCTTTCTTCCTAAGTAATGCTTTAGTGATGTTTCATTAAAAATTGTAAAGTTCTACTTTTATTTTTATTGATTGAAAAAGAATTTTAAATATACACTTACTTTTCCTTGGCCCACAGATTTTTTTAAAAAGTGCCGTAGTTGCCCAATAATTCGAGCTTTCCTTTTGTCTTTGTGCTATTAATTTCTTAACTTTATTGGAATTTGGGTGCATACTTTTGATTTGAGTCCCTTAAGAATTATTTGTTTTGTGATATATCTTGGTAAATGCACTGTGTAAAGTCAAAAGGATTGTGAGTTCTGTCATTATTTGTTGTAATATTATATAAATATAACTTGATTTTAATTAATTGATGGTTGATTAAGTGTAATTTATTTTTGCTGACTTCTGTTTATTTCTTCTTTTAACAAATGTAAGAAACGTATTGAGATACATGACTATGATTGTGGATTTGTATATCTTTTATGGTAGTTTTATGACTTTTTGTTTTATATATTTTGAAGTTGTTATTACATCTATAAATGTTTAAGATGATTGTATTTCCTTAATTAATTGATACTTTTTCATTATGGGGTGAGCTACTTTATTTTTTTCATATTCTTCAGTTGGGCATCCATTTGCTGGCCATTAATATAGCCACTAAAAATTTCTTTGATTTGTATTAATAACATACAATCCCATTTTTTATTTTTTTAACTTCTATGCTTTCATATATTTATACATGATATCTTATAGACAACATGAAGTTATATTTTATTTTTTAAATAAAAAAATCTCTGCCTTTTATGGGAATTATTTAAATCTTTATATTTAGTGTGATCATTTTATGGTTGGCTTCACATTTTTTACCTTGCTACTTATTTTCAATTGATCTCATCTGTTATTTTTTTCCTTTTACACTTTTTTCCTTCTTTTGTATCTTGTGTGTGTTTTTTTAAATGATACCATTTTATCTCTTTTGCTAGATTAGCAGTAACTTTGTTATTTTAGTTGGTGCTTTAACTTTATCTATACTTTGTGTGTGTATGTGTGTGTGTGTGTGTGTGTGTGCACGCATGTACGCCGCATGTACACGTGCCAATTCTGAGGACTTGAACTCAGAGTTTGGGTGCTGTCCCTGAGCTTTGTACTCAAGCTAGCATTCTACCACTTAAGCCAAATCTCTACTTATGTCTTTTTGGTGTTTAAATGGAACTAAGAGTCTCGCAGACTTTCTTTTCAGGTGTGGCTTTGAATTGCAATAATCATATCTTGTTTCCTGTGTAGCTAGAATGACAAGTGTGAGTCACTAATGCCTGACCTTTTTTCTTTTTATGTCGGTCATGGGGCTTGAACTCTGGGCCTGAATGATGTCCCTCAGCTCTTCAGCTCAAGGCTAGCACTGTACCATGTGAGCTACTGTGTCACTTCCGGGTTTATGAGTGGTTTATTGGAGATAAGAGTCTCATGAACTTTTCTGCCTGAGCTGGCTTGAACTGTGATCCTTAGATCTCAGTCTCCTGAATAGCTAGGATTAAAGGTGTGAGCCAATGGCACCCGGCTTAATACCTGGCTTTTATCTATACATTTTTAATGTATCTGAATTTCTCTTCAAGTGCTATCACTTCCTGTTTACTATACATATATTTTAACATACTTTCACTTACTATTTTTTTTGTTATTTTTACCATATGGCTCTAGACTTCTAAAGAGATGTGTCAATCTTTTCATTTCCTTTTTAAAAATTTTGATTAAAATTTGAGGGCTGGGATGGTGGCTCAGTGGTAGAGCACTTGCCTTGCATGCATGAGGCCCTGGGTTCAATTCCTCAGCATCACATAAGCAGAAAAAGCCGGAAGTAGTGCTGTGGCTCAAGTGGTAGAGCGCTAGCCTTGAGCTGAAGAGCTAATGGCAGTGTCTAGTCCCAGAGTTCAGGCTCCATGACTGACAGAAAAAAAAGTTTATTTTTTAAGAAAAAAATAGATTTATGTAATAAGAAAACCTACATTCTTCAATATAGTTACTATTTCTGTATTTGTTATTCCTTTGTGTAGATCCATCTGGTGTGGTTTTTCTTTCTGCCTAAATGACTTTCTAAAGCAGGTTTGGTAGTATAAAAGCTGGTAGTAGAATGCTAAACATTTCCATTCTTTTTTTAATGCATGGAAAGCTTCTTGCTTTGCCCTTGTTTTTTAGATTACTAGGATGATAGCTTTACTTTCAGTACTGTATGCTGTTCTTCTGTCTTTTTTACCTGTTTTGAGTGAGAAATATGCTCCAACCCTTATTTTCCTTCCTGTGTTCATTTAGCATCTTCTTAATATAACTTATGTTCAGGCTTTTTCTTTCTATGTTTTTAAATGTTTTGGTTATATTGTATATTGGTGTCGTTTTTCTTTGTGTCTTGTGCTTAGATCTCATAGGTTTTGGATTCTTGGTTTTCATTATATTGGTAAATACCTTCATCTGTCTCTGCCCTCTTTCAGTCACTCTAGTCATGTACTCATCTCCTCAGTCCTTGCTCATTTTTCTCTTACTACTTTTGTTTTCAGTTTTCATTTTGGATTTTTGTGTCTTTAAGAATCTCTTTTTCTGTAATATTTCATCTGTTGCCAATCTCATCCAGTGTATGTTTCTTCATATACATTATAGCTATCATTTTTCCAAGTTCAGTTTGGGCGGGTTTAAAAACTATATATATATATATATTATTCAGTGTTCCATTAATATGCATGATGATAAGTTTTTAAATCAAGTTCTGTCGAGTTCTTTAATGTCGAGTTTGGTTCATGCTGATATTGGGTTGGGTCTGTTTCAGTTCTATGGACTGGTTTTCTCTTTATTATAGACTCTATGCTCTTACTTCTTTGTAGGTCTGGTTGGAGGACTAGGAAGCCAACAATAGGTTGAATACTCTAGGGAGGGTGTCTGCACATCTATGGACTCTCTTGGTCTATAACTCCTCTGTAGATTTGTGCCCTGTGAACCTTAGTTTTGCCTTGTACACTCACATTTATATTCTTAATCAGAGGAACTGCTTAGCTCTACACAGTTCTCCTTTCCTGTACTGTGGGATAATAACACGTCAGTGGAGAAGCTGGGCTAACTGTGAGGTTCCTCTCATTTGATTCCTGTTTCTCAGGCTTTGCTGTCCTTTGTTGACTAGTCAATGACTTAAAAATTTGTTAGCCGTCTTTTCGTGGTTTTAAATGCAAGTCAGTGTGATCTGTTTTTGCCTGCCTTCCTTCCTTCCTTCCTTCCTTCCTTCCTTCCTTCCTTCCTTCCTTCCTTCCTTCCTTCCTTCCTTCCTTTCTTTCTTTCTTTCTTTCTTTCTTTCTTTCCTTCCTTCTCCTTCCTTCCTTCCTTCCTTCCTTTCTTTCTTTCTTTCTTTCTTTCTTTCTTTCTTTCTTTCTTTCCTTCCTTCTCCTTCCTTCCTTCCTTCCTTTCTTTCTTCCTTTCTTTTTTCTTTCTTTCCTTCCTTCCTTCTTTCTTTCTTCCTTTCTTTCTTTCTTTCTTCCTTTCTTTCATCCTTTCTCTCTCTCCCTTTCTTCCTTCCTTCCTTTCTTTTTTCTCTTTCTTTCTTTCTTTCTTTTTTTCCTTCTTTCCTTCTTTTTTGTTGTTGGTCATGGGGCTTGAACCCTGGGCTGCCTGGGTGCTGTCCTTCAGTTCTTCAGCTCAAGGTGAATGTTGTACCACTGGAGCCATAGCACCACTTCCTGTTTTCTGGTTGTTTATTGGAGATAAGAGTCTCACAGACTCTCCTGCCTGGACTGGCTTTGAACTGTGATCCTCAGATCTTAGCATTCTGAGTAGCTAGGATTACAGGTGTGAAGCATCAGCTGCCAGTCAGGATGATCATTTTTAATGAAAATTATAATAACAAAAAGTTACAATTCAGTATAATATCTTTTGGGTTCAGATCTCTGGTGTGATTTAACACAGTAGGTAAAGGCATATTTGTTACAAACGATAAATAATATTTTGTTTTCATGAAGTTATAATTTTAAAGTACAAGGTGTGTGTGTGTGTGTGTGTGTGTGTGTGTATGTAGTAGCAATAGTAGTAGGTAAGTGTGAGAATACTTGACATTATATGTGTGAAAGTCTTCACAGAACACAGGATAACTATGGTGCTAATGGAACAAATAAATAATGATTTGGTTACATTTTGGAACAGATGGACAGTTATTTCTGTTTCTACCAAGTTGATGCTTAAGAAAAAGTTCATTTTCATCTAACCAGAGAATGTTGTTTATTTTATGGGAAAACTCACTTTTCAAAAGAGCAGAATTAGCTTGTCAGAATTAACTTTGAAGACCTAAAAAAGGTTACTTGATCAATAATTATCAAATGAATGAACATCTAACAGTCATTGAACTAGCAGATAGGTATGCAGTATGCTTTCTGTCTAAAAAGTGTTTTTTTTAACAAAACAAAACTGTGAGTTCACATAAAAAGTGGTTTCATATACAAATTGAGCTTTGCATATGCATCTGTGTATATGTGTGTGTGTGTGCATGCACACACACATGCATACATGTTACTGGTATTTAAACTCAGGGTCTCATACTTGTTAGGCAGAGATCACACTGAGCCATGCCTCCAGTTAAGATTCCTTTCCAGTCAGAGAAATTTTCTTTTACCATACCCATCCCTTTCATTCATTTACAATAGCTACATGGCCCGTGCAATCATTTGAATTTACTACCCTCTCTTCAATACTTCATTCTAATTTTTGCTCATTGAAAAATAAATCTTCCTAATAAAGACACCTAAAATATTTTGAATACTGAATCATTGAAACAGAATTACACTAAGAAGGACTTTAAACTTATTACTCACAGAACCAAGTTGTGATGATTTGGCTTAATGATTTTTCAAGTTCATGATGATATGAAGGTGATGCACATTAGGTGGAAATGGTACTCAAGTTTTGACTTTTGAACTTTCTCTGAGCTCGTTGTAGATCATCTTTCATGGTACTGGGTAATGAAAATGAGCCACTGCTCTCAGTGAGCCAATGAAAAGGGTGAATATATAATTCTCTACATGGTGTTGTATTGCTGCTATGGTACTTGATAGGTGACTTATAGTAAATCATTTTGACTTACAACATTTTCAGTTATGATCAGCTTATTGGGACTTTGGAGAGTCAAAGAGAATCTGTACTTGTAGACTGTGATGATTGCACTAACAGTCACAGTATCTTCGGTACTCTCTTAGTGAAAGGCAGATCACATGTCCCTTCTTTTTTCTCCTCCCTCAGAATCTAGGAAGGCTTGAGAGCCAACTACACCAATCAAATATGGCAAAGTTTGACTCCTTAGTTTAGGTAATAAAAGGTAATAGTGCTTCTGTATTGTTTGCTGAGAGATCTACTTTTGGAGTCTAGAACTGCTATGTTGGCAGTTCCACCTTACAGAGGCTGCCATGCTGTGAGAAAGCCCGGGCAGCATGGAGTTAGGGTTGCTACCAGGAGAGTTTACACGACCTCTAGGTCAGATTTGTAAAGGAAAATCTGTAAGGATCCCTTATCTAGGGGATAGCTAATCACCATCAAGATCTCCACGTGTAGAACATCTTAATTCTCCTCTTGAGGGCAAGGGGGAAGTGAGAACAATATTGTGTGAGATTCACTTTTGTTTTGTTTTTTTGGTTGGTCGTGGGGCTTCAACTCTGGGCCTGGGCACTGTCCTTCACTCCTTCAGCTCAAGGTGAATGCTCTACCGCTTGAGCCACAGCGCCACTTCCGGTTTTCGAGTGGTTTAGTAGAGATAAAAGTCTCACAGACTTCCCTGCCTGGGCTGGCTTTGAACCGTGATCCTCAGATCTCAGCCTCCTGAGTAGCTACGATTACAGGCATGAACTACCGGCTCCTGGCTGATTCAGTTGTTTTTATCAGCCAGAGCTGAGATGACAGGGTAAGAGTCTCAGTCATTTCCAGTTACTCTATATATTTGTCCTTGGATGTCCTTCTATGAGACTTCACTTTAGTCTGTCCTTAGCAGATTTCAGTGGTTCTCTTCCATGTCTCTCTACATTTAAGAAAGAATGAAATAACTTAAGTTACAAAAAGGGATAGAAATGGCATTTACCAGGAACTCAGATGCAACTTGAAATATTCTGCTTTCCATTTTGCTGTTCTCAGCTTGTCAGGTTCCTATTTCATCATTCCCTAAAGTAGAAAACACTGACACTCATAACTCTTGAGTTTTATACCTGAGAGCTTCTGCCAAAAGGTAGTCTACTGTGTATTCTGAGTGTAAGTCTAAAAATAAAATAAAAGATCTTCAAGGAAGAGCCACTAGCTCTGTATGATAAGCTGCTTCCTATTGGGTAGATCCTCCAGTAGCATGTCAGAACATGGTTGCTTCTTCGGTATTGACAAATGGGTTAGATGATGATCCCTAAAAAAAAAAGGTTAGGTTGTAGAGGAATATTCTCTTAGATGTTTACTCCAGAGCTACAGCTGACATTGAGATTTTTTTTTCTTAAATTGATAGGAATTTAAGACCAAAGTCCTTAAAATGGGAAAAATGGCCTTACCAAATGGAGTGACTCTTTCCCTATCTACTTTGCTTATAATTGTACCTCTCCCACCCCAGTTCCCAATACTCTCTAATAATATTACCCAATCACTTACAACATGCAGCACACCACGCTTTACGTATTTGTTCTCTCTTGCATGCATTAGAATGTCAGTTCTATAAAAGCTGAGACAGGACAGTGGCATCCGTAACACGTCAGTGCCTGATGGAGAGTTGGCATTTAATAAAGGGATGGACCAGTAAAATCCATCTATTTGTTTCTGGGTATTCTTGGTTATTCTACAACTAGACTCCTTTATGCCTTTCCATCTTTAGAAAAGAAGTGAGGAGGCTGCTGTTGACATAGCAGCTGCCGAGTCTGGGAGGGAGGGTAGCAGCATCTGCATTACTGAAACACAGCAGCATCCCCGGGGAGAGGGTAACCCTGAGGCTTTGCAGGTCTTTTCAATATGGTGGATTAAATGAACTGTGAAATATTTGTTTTATTAGAAAGGCTTGAGTTTGTTTCTGAGACCTTAAATTGTGTCTGCTCGGGACAGTGAATGCATAGGAGAATGGAGCTTGCACAGTGTCTAGTGAACTCACAGGAATCTCCTCCATCATTTGGGAGTCTGAGTTCAGAGACTCTTCTTAGGTCTCCTCCAAGTCTCGTAATCCCCATGCGGTAGAGGGCATGGAAAAAGACGGGTTTACAGATGGTCAAAAAGAAATGTGAATAGAAGTCTTACGTAGCACTGAGTGCAGAGAAACTCAACCAATGTTTTTCAGGAGGTTGGTTGTAGGTCGTAGGATTTTGGCCTAGAACAAATGGATTCAATAAGGATCGGACTAGGGTTTGGGAAGTATCAACCCCCAAAGCTAATTTCTTTAGCAGATTTCTGTGAGACTGGGAGGGAAAGCATACTTCAGATGTACAGATATGTGGAATGTAGTGTGAGAGCACATTCTTTCGTGTCTATCTCTGAAAGCTGAGAACTTTTAAGGTTCATGAGGGGATCCACCTTTCTCTGGGAAGCAATAAAGCCCAGATTCCATGGTGAGTTCTTATAGTGAATGGAGAAGGAGTTTCCTAATCTTTTTTTTTTCCCAGTCAGTCATGGGACTTGAACTCAGGGCTTGGAGATGTCCCTGAGCTCTTTGGCTCAAAGATAGCATTCTACCACTTTGAGCCACAATTAACTTCTGGTTTTCTTGTGGTTAATTGGAGATAAGGGTCTAATGTACTTTCCTACTTCGGCTGGCTCTGAACTGTGATCCTTGAATCTCAGCCTCCTGAGTAGCTAGGAGTCTAGGCATGAGTCACTGCACAGATACTATCCTTGCCTGCTTGGAGATAATATTAGAAAGAGAAGAGACAGAATTTTATACTCAAGCAAACAAATGAATGCAAAATTTAAAATGAGTATGAATATGAATATTCATTTTGGAGAAAAGAGAAAGGATATTTCATAAACTAGAAAACATTTTCTCAATTGTAATATCCTGATTCTAGAATACAGTCATTTCTCTATGCCTCTCAATTTAATGAATTGCTTGTCAGTTCTGCTGATTTTTCTCTAAGGTTTGGCCATGAGGCATAACAATGCTTTTTTTTTTTTCTAAATCAGTAACTAGGAAAGATCATCGCTTCATTCCTCAGGGATAATGTCTTTAAGATGGAAGTGTTAGAATGAATAACTCCAGTTTCAGAATCTTATGATAGACACAGACACACACACATATATACACAGGAAGGAAAACATTCTGCAAATCTTGGAACATTATGGGATCTTAGAAGAAAGCTTAGAAATTATTCAGGTCATAAGTTCTACAATTTCTCTACCTCAGCCCTAAAAATGACCATTTGTATCACTCACACATTTACTGTTTCTCTTGGTGAACTTATTGCCTTCCGAGAAAGACTCTTCTGACTTTTAGTTATCTCTGGTTATTAGACATTACTTCTTCATACCAATTTCCTCCCATAAACTTTAATGAGACATAACCTACATTTGTAACATCATTTTAGTAATCCAAGGCATGCTCACAGAGAAGGTAAAGAACAGGTCTTATGTACAGCATAATTAAAATTAAATAGAGCTTTAAATCAGAAGATTTATTTATGGCTCCACAAATTAATTGACCTTAGGCAGGTTTTTAGTTTCTAAGCCTCAATTCTCTCAACTCTAAAATGTAGCTTACCAACTAGAGAACAACTAGGAAAATGTGGAGATCTCTAACATATGCTCAGTACATAGTAGGTGTTCAATAAACTGGCTTTTCTGTCTCATTTCCTCTGCTCAAGATAACTTAAAGAACACAAGGACATATATTAGGGCAAGGAATACATTTCACTAAAAGGAACAGAAAACTCAAATAACATCAGATGGTTATTGTTTATTCAAAAAGTAAGTCAAAATAGGCAGTGTTAGGATTGTTCAGGCAACTCATTGATCTCATTAAGAACCAGGCTTTATCTAGTTGGGCACTGGTAGTTCATGCTTATAATCCTCGTTACTTAGGAGGCTGAAATCTGAGGATTGGGGTGGTTTGAAGACAATCTGGGCAGGAGAGTCTATCAGATTCTTATCTCTAATTAACCACCAAAAAGCCACAGTGGAGCTATAACTCAAGTGGTGGAGAGCTAGCCTCGAGCAAAGAAGCTCAGAGACAGCTCCAAGTTCTAGCCTGAGTGTTGGCATGAGCATGCACACGTGTGTGTGCACGCACTCACACTCACACAAACACACACACACACACACACACACACAAACAGAGCCACTGGTGGCTCACGCCTGTAATCCTATCTACTCAGGAGACTGAGATCTGAGGATTGTTGTTTAAAGCTAACCTTGGCAGGAAAGTCTGTGAGATTCTTAATCTCTCATAAAGTACGCAGAAAAAGCCAAAAGTAACTGTGGCTCAAGTGGTAGAGCAACAAGAAGAAGAAGGAGAGAGAGAGGAAGAGAGAGGGAGAGAGAGAGAGAGAGAGAGAGAGAGAGAGAGAGAGAGAGAGGAGAGAGAGAGAGAAGGAAAGAAAGAAAGAAAGAAGAAAGGAAGGAAGGAAGGAAGACAAAGGAAGGAAGGAAGGAAGAAAGAAAGACAGACAGACAGACAGAAAGAAAGAAAGAAAGAAAGAAAGAAAGAAAGAAAGAAAGAAAGAAAGAAAGAAAAAGACAACAGGCCTTCTAGAGGTAATTATAGGATTTCCATGAGATATGAACATAGGTGTGTCTGCCAAGTATGGTGGTGTTCACCTGTAATCTCATTACTCAGGAAGCAGAGGCAGGAGGACTGCAAGCTCAAGGCAGGTTAGGACTTAAGCAGTGAGATAATTAAACAAAAAGAAATGAAAGAAAAAAAGGAAGGAAGGAAAGGAAGGAAGGAAGGAAGGAAGGAAGGAAGGAAGGAAGGAAGGAAGGGTAGGCAAAGAAGAGAGAGAAAAAGAGAAAAAAAGCACTGTATGTCCATAAGCACAAGAACTCATTTCCCAAAAAAGTCATAAATAGAAGTTATTTTTATGCACCCACCCGAGGAAGGAAACAAAAATAAACTTCACTTGTGATGATAAAAGAGGCAACAGTGGAAGAAGGCAGAGACAAGGTTTCCTCCATCACCTTCCTATACAATCTCCACAATTTGTTTTTATTTCTTCACTTTCATTTCAAAACTCCATAAATGGCCCTTTTTTCCTTAAACATATTTTCCCTTCACAGTTAAATCCTTTATCTCTGTCATAGCATGTGTATCAGTAATGCTCAACAGTGTGTTGAATACTCTCTTTGGTGTATGAAGCACAGGATGGTTTAGAACAAGTAACACAGGGTCTTCTCTACCTATCTCTGTGTCCATGTTCTTTTCTTCTGGGGATAAAAGCCCAGGCCTACCTTAATCCATATCAAACTGTCTCATGATAAGTTGAAAAGTTAGAAGAAAATGTTATTTAATCACAAAAATAGGTTAAATTTCTCTTGCCCTCTAAATAATTTTTTCTGTTTACAAAGTAGAAGATAATTTATGAGTTGGACCAATTTGCTAGTCCATTTTGAAGCACCTATGGTCTATTCTTTAGGGTTAATTTGTCAAAAGGACTTGTGACTTCTCTTCGAGCTAAATGCCAAACAAATGTTGTCTTCCTTCCAAAGACTGTTCTGTTTTCTTAGGGAGAAGATGGTGTGGGCTTGGCTTAGCAGCAGAAAATTGCTTGACCAAAGAACTTTCTATAGAAACTTATTTCACAGACCTTCATGGACAAGGGTAGTTTCAATATCAGTTCTAGTTAAAGAAATAGCTTCAATTTGATTTCTAGTCCTTGTTGTCCAAATAGGAGCATTCGAGTGCTGGGATTTCCTTATAAAAATAGCAACCCTAGAAAAGTTACATTAAAAAAAGTCACAGTTTTCTACAAGTGATTAACCAATTTTGCCAGCACCATTTACTGAAGAAGCTACAAGCACAGCTATAGTTATTACAGCATTATTTACCATAGCTAAGATATGGAACCAACCCAGATGCCCCTCAGTAGATGAATGGATCAAGAGATATATACACAATGGAATTCTATGCCTCCATCAGAAAGAATGCCATTGCTCCATTTGTTAGGAAATGGAAAGACTTGGAAAAAATTATATTAAGTGAAGTAAGCCAGGCTCAAAGAAACATAGGTCCCATGGTTTCCCTTATTTGCAATAACTAGTATATATCTGAGACAAGCAGAAATGGTCGGATAAGTTGATGTTAGGCAAAATGAACCCCAAGATAAGGACTCAAGTGTTTTTTCTTTCTTGCTATTGTTTCTAACATATTTATAAGATATTTCTTTGTTGCTTTGTATGTCCCTCCCCCACAGTATAACCCCTGTTTTTGCTGTATTTGATGTTGGTATAATTTGTGGAGGGAAAGGGAAAAAAACAAATTGTTTAAATAGGGATACAGGTGGACCCATTGCAACAATGAGATGTACAAGACACTATGTCGAAAAACTTTACAACTTTGGCGGGGGTAGTGGGGGGAAGCTGGGAAGGGATGGGAAGGGGAAACAAAGGAGGAGGCAACAATGCTTGATAAGAAATATACTCATTATCTTGCCCATGTAATCATAACCCCTCTGTATGGTATTTTCACAATAAAAAAAAGTCACAGGACTTAAGGGTGTATGTATAAACCAGCATTGTAAATTCTATATTGCTCTGGACATGGGGAAACAAGCAGATGGAATATATTGGAAGGGCTGAGGGCACAGATGTCCTCCTGGCATGGGTTCAAGGTGAAAGAAGAAATCTGTATTGTAACTGGGTCTGTGACAAGAACCATCCAGATACTCAGAAGCCTGAAAACTCAGTGTGGGAGGTTTCATGAACTGTTTTGCAAGATAATGATTACAACATTCAAGCAACAAGTTATTGTTTGGGAGCATGATCGTCTAACCAAAATCTGAATGTGTTTTGAGTGGGAAAAGCTTTGAATAATTGAGTTACAGACTGTCTATAGGTTTTCCACTTGTAGTAATGTTACTATTGCTGTGGCATGCATACACACAAAAAAAGAAAAAATAGAATTAAAATTAAAATTTAAAAGAGTAAGCTTAACTATAACAATATATGCACTTAGTTCATTACAAATATTGTTTCCACAATGTTTAGTGAACTGGGAGCCAATATTTATTGTGAGTATTCTATTCCTTGAAAAATTGAAAATAAAATTAACGGGCATACTAAATTATAGGGCTCTATTCTTAAGAGAAAACCCATAAAAACAAGTTACATTTTGTGTCTAATTTATACTATAAATGTATGCATTCTTACTGAAGAAAATTTAAGAAAGCACAGACAAAAAGAAAAGGTTGCAGTTGTGAGAAATTATCAGGAAACAATCACAGTTACCATTTTCTAATACCACTTATTGTTACTCATGAAATTGCTGTGTATTCATTTTCACATTCCTGTTTCTTTTCCTTTCTGCCATATCTTAATTCTGATTATCTTGTCAATAGAAAAGCAGATTAATATTTTAATCAATACATATATTCAATCTACTATTTATCTAATTATCCACTATTTGTAGGTGCTGTAATTGTTTTTCTGTATATCAGAGTATGCAACCTATCAATCTATTCATCTAATATCTATCAAACCATCTAATATCTATCTATCTGTCTATCTTTCTACCTATCTATCTCTTTGGATTAAATTCTCAGAAGCAAAACTGCTGGAAAAGGATCTTTCGAAGTTTAACTTTTGTGCCAAATGTCCTGCCAAAATTTTATACCCTTTCAACTTCCTTCAACAGGGAATGAAAAAAAATCTTTTTCCGTATGTTCCTTTACACTGGGCAATATCTGTCCAACTCATCTTTGCTAAAGCCACAGTTGCAAAATTAATCATTCTGTTTGGTCAGTTGTAGGTTATTATTGAGTTGTATATCTTATTACACGCAAAGAACACTAATTTTCACATCATGAATTTCCATTCATTGTATTTACACTTTTATTTTTAAAGACATTATATGTTACAGCCTGAAAGCTAGAAGGCCTGGCATTTGTCCCAACACAATACATTGTGAAGGTTTAGTTACTATTTTCCCCAAGATTTATCTATAAAATGGGAGCAATTGTAACATAATCATCCATTGAGTCCAAATCAGAATAAGATATACTTCATCCCTAACTTCCAAGCCAATGCACCAAATATGTTACCAGAAAGTTTAAGGCAGCTATAAAACTACAGTCTTTGCAAAGAATTCATGCAAGATGGGAATACAGGTAAACTATAAAGTTTATTAGAAAAAGCAATATGGTAGAGAAAAAGAACACGTGGTATAGATATGTCAGAGGGGAGATGGAAGTTTAGCCCAGGTCTTCCATCTTGGCCATCTTCTTCACTAGTGACTTTGCCTTGGGTTAAACAGTGAGAATTAGTTGGCTTCCTGACTGGTGGGTCCTTTTTTCTGTTTCCTGTATGGGTAAAGATTTACTCTTCCTCCTTATTTACTCATTTTTTTGGTCTTTCCTTGTTCTTTTGTAACCTGCTGTTCCCATTTGGTTGTCAGGCAGGTTTTGATTTATTTACCAGCTTATTCTGTCATGTACAAGTTGTGTAGGCCCAACTACCTCCTAAGTGCACTCTGGAGCTTCTGAACACCATCCTCCTGCCCAAATTACGAGGGCCATATCTGTGCCACAGCCTTCCCAAATAATTCAAGGTAGTCCATCCTGACCCCGTATCACACACCAAGAAAATCATAATCAAGGTTTTTAGCCATTTCTTTTCCCTCTCTCTCTGCCTCTTCAATGAGCACACTGCTTTTCTGTAGTCCCTCTTCTCTTTCCACCTTTCCCTCAGAGCATACCTATTTTCTTAAAATCTGTGAGTATTATAAGCTACTTTCCCAGTAGCCATCATTTTCTCTTCTGGTGGTCTCACCAACCCTGAATAATAATAATGATAATAATAAACAACTTATACATATATACATAAATATATAACCATATATAAATACATTATATAACATATTATATATGTCATAAAATATAAAAATACATATTATATATAATAATATAAAGGTATATATAAGAACATATATATATATATATATATATATATATATAAACAACTCCTTATTACTGCCTCTCAGTACTTTATTAGATGGCTCAGGTCAAAATGAAAAGTACTTACAGAACAGATATTAGCTAAAAATTCTGTAAGAAAGAGAATAACTCTTCTAAGTGCACTTGATTTTGATGGATTCTCTTGCCTATTAACATGCAAACCAGCCCCAGTTCCTCTTTGTTTATTACAACTTCTAGATTCTGTCTTTGGTTTCTCAGTATTTAAGTAATTGAGCAAAAATCTACCCATGGTAGATTCACAAAGATTAATTTAAAGCGTTAGAAGTGCTACTGCAAAAAAAAAAAAAAAGGATGTGATGTAGTGTGTGGTGGTGCATGCTTATATTCTTAGCCACTTGGGAGGTGAACACAAGAAGATTGCAGCTGGACAATATCCTATCAGATCACAGCTAGACAATATCCTATCTTAAAAGCTCAGGTGCTCCAATTCATCTCTGTAATCCTAGATGCTCAAGAGGCTAATATCCTGTAGGATCAAAATTTGAAGCCTGGACAGAAAAGCCCCAAAAAATTCCATCTCAAAAATAACCCACCAAAAGCAAGGCTGGAGTCATGGCTCAAGTGGTAGAGTTCTTTCTTAGCAAATTTAAGGCCATAGATTCATGCCCTGGTAACAACAAACAAACACAAACATTCATCAATATATACATAAAGAAATGGGTAGAAATAAGACAGAAAAACAACCAACAAAATGAAGAAAGAGGACAGTTGGTTTTCCAGTTCTTTTCTTCAGGGGGCAGATCAGATGATATTTCAAGTTCCCATTTCACTCTTAAGAGTTGCTGGCTTGTTTGTGTGGTTTGTGGGCTGGTAGTGCACATGATAGAATGAAGGAGGCCACACGTCCTATTGTTTCCTTGATTGTTGTTACTATTGCTTGGTTTGGCTTCTTTTCTTTCTGAAGGATATGTACTCAGGGTGTGAGACCCATACTCTGTTCCAATTCCTTAGCTACAAATGATGTCTAGTGTCCTTTGTGTAGACCATTCACCCCGATTACCTATATACTTGTTTTCCCGAGCAGGTTTTTTTTAATATCATTTTTATGTAAAGGAAATGAACTATGGAACAGGGAGGAAAAATAAAGAGAGGTTAGTTCTTAAGGCACAATAGAGTTTTGTCACAATTTGCATTTAATGAGACTATTTGTCAACATTGCATTGTACCTAAGGAGGCTTTTATCCACTCTTATTTGTCGAAGCAGAACTAAATAATATGCAGTATACACAATACCTAAAACATGGAGAAAAGAAAGACTTCTTTATACTGCATCTGAGCTGTGATATACAGTGAATTTTGAAATTCTGAACTGTCAGTCATTCTGTTCTAGAACTTCTTTGATAGATATTAAGATATAGATTTTATTTTCTTTTTTAATTCCTCTTTGTTGATGAACTGTCTCTGTAACAATGTTCTTCCTCCACAAAGAACACTGAATTATCTTGTGTGTTGCCTAGCAAACAAGTAGATATAGGGTAGGTGAGGGAATTCTCTAACCCAGAAAAGTTTAGGACACATTAAGTTGTTCAGGCAGTTGCTGTAATTCTGAGATTGACCTTGAAGTTTTGAAAGGGTAAATTGATAGACTGGAACAAGTACAAAGCCAGCTTTGGTGCTAAATGCAAATTGTTAAAAATGGTACAGAGTAACATCTGCCTCCAACTATGCCTTAATCAGCACTGTGAAAAATGAAAGTTTAACGATCTACTGGAGTGGCTTCGAAGGGAAGGGTAAACAAAGGAAGAAAGAGCTTCTTGCATGGTTTGTAACTGATGCCATGAAAAATGTCAAGAACCATCTGCCTCAAACTTATCCAAACTGTCATCAAGTATTCTAATCCAGTCAAACGAGATACCAGTAGAACAACCTATGTAACTTGCTGAAGGCTTATCAAAAGAGTTGTAAATAAAGGAGAGGGAAAAGGGGGGAAAAACCCCACAAACCACCCAACCCATCAACTGTATAGCTGCAGATTGCAGCCAGCTTGCTGTGGCTTTGAAATTCAACCCCCTATCTCTAGTCTGACAAACTATACTAAACAGAAAAATGGATTTTCTGGCTCTCAGCTCTTTTCACTTTAGGAACTATCAGGAGATAAACATACAATTTCCTAATAGAATTGAAATCATGATTTATATGTGTATGTGTTGGTTAATGTATCAATTGACTGAGACCTTACAACTTTATATATATATATATATATATATATATATATATCATTTAGCATTAATTTTTGGCTGATTCCCTGGCCTAAAATGCCCCATCATTTTTCAAAAATTGAAATTTCTTTTTATGCTATTTTCAAAATCAAATTTTTGGCCACCGACTTGTTAAGGTACAGAGTTCAGAAGGAGAATGATGGGCTGAAATCCCCTCTTTCTCACTTACTGTCTGAGTAACACTGTTAGGCAAGTTGCTCAACTTCCTGTAATTTATTTCCCTCCTTTGGAAAACTGAAATAATTATAACCACCTAGGTCACAGATTGACATGAATTTATGCTTGTGAAATTCCTGAAGCATAAATCCTAGGATGGCTGAGACAACTGATGCTTACTGAATCTCTTTGCATTTCCCTTGCGTTCCTAGTTTCTTTTGTGATGGTTTAGGGCCATTTGACTGTGGCTGGTCAATGAACGTTGAGTAGAAGGGCTACAGGCCATTTCTGAGCCACGGTATTTACCCATGTGCTGCCTTTCCTGTTTCTCCATCCTTGACAAGAGAGTCTTAGAACATTGCAGATAGAACAGTTAAAAGAAAAAGGTTACAATAAAGCCATCAGACAGCTTTGTTCATTGCTGCATTATTCACCATATTCAAAATATGGAATCAGCCCAGATGTTCCTCAATGGATGAATGGATACAGAAAATTTGGTATACACACACATACACACACACACACACACACACAATTTCACTCATCTATTAGAAAGAATAATATTGCACACTCACATGGAAATAGAAATGAAGTAAGCTAGACCCGGAGAAACAAGCATTGCGTTTCCCCCTATCTATAGTAGATAGAATGTACCTATATATCTGTAAGTAAACATGTTGAGTAATGTGCAAATGGTTACAAATGAATTAAACAAAGTATAATAGACGATATGGAGAGGATAAATAGTACAGTCTTTTAGGAAGTCTAGATCTAAGCCTATCACCAGGAAATGGGTACATACAAGAAGAGGGCTAGGTGGGACCAAGGAGAGAGGAGTAGGGAGAAAGTAGGGAAGAAAGTGGTCAAGAATACATTGCATATATCACAAAATTAAATAAGGGGAGGAGTGGGTTAAAGGGGTGAACGTGTTGAAGGGGTCGCACTGACCAAGCTGCATTCTATTCATAAACTGTGTTGTTAGGTGGCATCTCCTTTTTACAACAATTGAAAGATAATAGCAAAATATAAAAAGGAAAAAGAAAAAGAAACAAATGGTTCTGCCTTGAACTTCCCATAAGAAAAAAAGACATCTTTGTTAGGCATAGCTGCTGACATTTACTGTTAATTTGTTTCTGTATATAGCAGAGCTTCTGCTAATACATAAATCAATAAATATTGGTATTTATAATTATATATATGATTACATGATATATAGTCTATCTTGCTACCAGAAGATACATGATGCCTATGCATTTAAATGGCATGTAATCATCTGAATATTCTATTTTCCTCTTTGGTATTTCTAAATGACTAGAAACCCAGGAGTATATATTTTTGGTAGAGGGGAGGAAGAGAAACACCATGATGATGATGCAAAGAACAGTTCAATAAGAAAGACAAGCTATTGTCAAAGCAATAGAGATACATTTAACAAAAAAGACCTCCAAGAAATTAGAAGAGGAGGATCTCCTATAAATAGGGAGCTCTGGTAGAACATCAAAGGTGTGTAATACCTTTAGCTAGCATTAAAGGTCAGGGAACACAGAATTGGATGTACCTAAGGCTTCTGAGGCCATACCTTGTCTCCAACCCCTGCACTTTCAGAGATGAAGGATAATGCAAAAGTCTTAGCAAAACAAAAATGGGAATGAGTGCCATGTCCATGAAAAGGTATTTATGAGCACTCACAGAATCAAGTAAAAACAAATCAGTCATTGAAACAAGAATCAGACTTTTTTCCACCCATTTCTTATTTAGAAATAAGAATTCTAAGGCAGGTACTGGTGGCTCATGCCTATAATCCTAGCTACTCAGGAGGCTGAGATCTGAGGATCGTGGTTCAAAGCCAGCCAAGGCAGGAAAAGTCCATGAGACTCTTATCTCCAATAAGTCATCAGAAAACCAGAAGTGGTGCTGTGGCTCAAGTGGTAGAGCACTAGCCTTGAGCTGAAGAGCTGAAGAACAGCACTCAGTCCAAGAGTTCAAGCCCCATGACCGACAGACAAAAAGAAATATAAAAAATTCTAGAAAGGGGTGATATTGACCAAGACATATTGTATCCATAAACTGCTCTGTTCAATGGCAACTCCTTTATACAACTAAAGATAATTTTAAAAGAGTTCTAAATGCAATGTACATGATGGTGTCAGGTAATAGCACGCTGGGAACTCCAGGGGAAATGGTCCACTTGATATGTATGTCTTTGAGGATGTAGGTGACAAATCTTAAAAAATTTTAAAAATATTTTTTTCTTTCATACATGTTTTTATATCTCTCATGATTTCACAAGGAAAATTGTATGGCCCTATTCATCACCAAGAAAAGTTTCAAATAGTAAGACACAATAACAACAAAGAAACCCGTAACAACAGGAAACAATATAAATGCCCATCAGTAGGAGGTTGTTTTAAAATTTGTTTTGAGAAGTTCAATAATGATTATATAAGTTCAATAATGATTATATGTGTATAAATGTACAGACTCAGAAAGCTCCACAATATATTTAAAGAAAACTATGTTTTAAAATACTGGAGATTTATGATCCCATTTGTGTTTACATTTATGATGTTGTCTATTGTCTATTTCATCTTTTGACTTTATAAATATAGTTTATAGAATTATGTAATATCAGGGCTGGGAAGGTGGCTCAGTGGTAGAGTGCTTGCCTTGCATGCTCAAGGCCCTGGGTTTGATTCCTAAGCACCACATAAGCAAAAAGAAAAACGCCGGAAGTGGCACTGTGGCTCAAGTGGTAGAGCGCTAGCCTTGAGCTGAAGAGCTGAGGGACAGCGCCCAGGCCCAGAGTTCAGACCCCACGACTGGACCCCCCAAAAAATAATTCTATAATATCTAATATTTGTATATATTTTAATACATTCAATAAATTTGTATTGGTTTAATACATGTATACATGCTTTTTTCTTAAAAATTTTAATATCAAAATTTTAATAGTGATCTTGTTTGTTGCTTTTAGGCAGACCATGAATGATATTTGTCTTTGCCCTTGTTAAAAAAATTCTTTTCCATGTATCTATACTACTTTTACAGTAATCAAAGCTATTTCAGGACAGAAGACATTGCTCAAGTAGTAGTGCACCTGCCAATCAAGTGCAAAGATCTGAGTTCAAAACCACATCACCAAAGGAAAAAACAAAACCTATTTCAAAGATAAATATGAAGGAATGGCCTCATGTTGTTCTGTGCATAATGAGTTTCTCAGTGACCTCAGTCCATGTTTCTGGTAACTTGGCTGGGTCTATTCTTTGTGTGAGGAGTGGACCACACCATTAAGAGGCCATTTCTGTCCGTAGAACTCATATTCAACTGCACAATACTGCTGGCCACCATGGTCTTAAAATATTTCTAGCATTATTTGTGTGTGTTTTCTCTGAAAGTAGTTGTACCTTCATTTTTACAAATTTCAAAGTGGCTTGGCAGGCCACAAAAGAAAAAAAGTTGGATTAATACTTGTAAAAACTAGAAGACTAGGAGTGGCTTGCCTTGCATAGTTAAGGTAGAGATTTCTTTGTTTTGTGATTAAGTAAAATATTATTAGCCAGCCTTTGCTTCATTTATGACAAGTCTTTCCTGGGCATCTTCTGTGTAATCCACACCAGAGCCCTGCATGATCAGTGCAAATTTGATTTCCATTGTAAAGATGAGGAAACTATAGCTTGTTGAGTTCCATGCATGAGAGACATTGTATTGAGAGAGAATCACAACCCAGGTAGTGGAACAGCTTAATGGAAAGGAAGGAGCCAAGGATTAAGCATTTAGGTCACATAGCAATTTGTTTCTTTCTTTGGGTTGGAGTAAATATAGTAAACAGAACATATGTGTGTATATATATTCTCTCACTCCTATGGGAGTGCAGGAGTGAAAACTATAAATAACTTTGTATCTCACCTATACCAACTGTAGTCAGACTGGGAGTGGAGAAGCTGCTGAGAAATGTCAAAGAGCTCATGCCTGTAATCCTAGTTACTCAGGTGGGATCTGAGACCTGAGGATTGCAGTTCCAAGCCAGCCTGGGCAGAAAAGTCTATGAGACTTTATCTCCAATTAACAAGTGAAAAGCTGGATGTGGAACCAGCCTTAAGCAATAAAGCTAAGTAAGAGTACTAGGCCCAGTGTTCATGTCCCAGTATCAGTCAAAAGGAAAGAAAAAAAGAAAGAAAGAAAGAGAAGGAAAGAGAGAAGGAAAGAAAGAGAAAGAGGGAGGGAGGGAGGAAGAGAAGAAGGAAGGAAGGAAGGAAGGAAAGTAGGAAGGAAGGAAGGAAGGAAGGAAGGAAGGAAGGAAGGAAGGCAGGCAGGCAGGCAGGAAGGAATGAAGGAAGGAAGGAAGGATGGAAGGAAGGCAGGCAGGCAGGAAGGAAGGAAGGAAGGAAGGTAGGAAGGAAGGAAGGATGGAAGGAAGGAAGGAAGATAGGAAGGAAGGAAGGAAGGAAGGAAGGAAGGAAGGAGTGCAAAAGCAGTGGTACCTATAATCCTAGCTACTCAGTGGGCTGATTTCTGAGGTCTCAGTTCAATGCCTGCCCAGGCAGAACAGTCCGTGAGACTCTTATCTCCAATTAGTCACTAGAAAACTGTAAGTGGTACTGTGGCTCAAAGTGGTAGAGTGCTAGTCTTGAGCAGAAGAGCTCAAAGATAGCACCCATGCTCTGAGTTCAAGCCCCAAGACTGCCAAAAAAAAAAAAAAGGAAAGAAATGTCAAAGTGTTTTGAAAAGATTGAAAGAAAAATAAAAGGTAGTAATTAGACTTGCAGAACAGAGAGAGCCATTCTTTTTTAGTGCTTGTGGCATAAGAAGATACAAGAATCTTTTCTTTCATGTAAAAGTTCAGATATTGAAGACATCCCCAAGGGTGTTCAACCATTTCCTTTCTTTTCTCAGAATTTAAGTTCCAATGCATTTTTATAGTTATTTTCTTTTGTCTTCCTTTTTCATTTTTGTTTCAATTTAGTAAGTTCTGGGCTTCTTATGGTATAAAAAGAGTATACTCATAATGTGAGAATTCCAAATAGAGCAGAAAAAGAAACTCAGACCTCTATCCAGTAGTCTGGAGTTGCAGCAGCATTCCCTAGCTACATGTGGCTTTTTGAGAGAGTATTCATGAAAATACACTAAAATTAAGATTGAAGCTCCTAGTTGTACTAGCTATACTTAACATGCTCAAAATGTCCTGTGACTGGTGGATACTATGGTGAACAGTAAAGAAGTAATACATACCTGTGACAAAGAAAATATGATGGATAATTTCACTGTCTTAGCAGTTCTTTGTATAAAATTTCAGGGTTTTAACTTTTTCCAATTAATTATACAAGGAAAATAAGGCCAGATGCTGGTGGTGCATGGCTGTAATCCTTGCTACAGCATCAGGAGGGTGAGATGCAGAGGATCTCAGAAAAGTCTGCCAGATTCCACTTCCAAATTAACCATCAAAAAGCCAAGCTGGAGGTGTGGTTTAATTGGTAGAACATCAGTCCAGCAAGGAAGCTGAGTGAGCTCAAGGCACTCATTTCAAACCCTAGCACATCCAAATGAGAAACAAAAAGAAAAGAAAAAATGGAAAAAAGAATAATGCCCAAGAATGTTTTTTCATAAATTGTCTAGGTATTTGTAAGGGACAAAAAAAATCAACGTTCTTTAGTTCTGTCTCGAGCACCACTTCCATTAAAAAATCAAATTATAGTTTATTTTGTAACAAATGAATTATATAGAACCACAAGGAAAGCACCCCTCTCCACCTCCAGACTTCTACTAGAGAGGCCAAATCGACTTAATGTTTGCTTTTAGTTCTTTTGGTAGCTACTTCCACAATTCCATTTCTGGATTTGTCACTTAGTCAATATCTATTAATTCCTCAATATGGAAGGTGGGGATTAAAGCAAAGCCCCATTGACCTCTCCCCTTTATGTCTCCTCCTGGTATTTGAAATTTATATTATTAGATTCTATTGGTTGCTTACTAGCTCTAAATAACATTGTTTAACCTCTAATTCTTCTTTCATCAGCTTTCCCTTTCCCCAACTTGAAAAATTGTGATATCAGCTGCTTAACCCCTTTCCCCATCACCTCCTCTCATTCCAAATCCAGCCTTCTGCCACTGTGCCTCTAACCATGCATGTGGCCTCTGCTTGTCCATCCAGGATGCCTTTCTGTTTTCTGTTTAGATAAACACTGAAACTCCAAAGCAATTACCGGCATTGGTTTAAAAGGAAGTAAATGCACTTGAATCTTCCTAAGTTTTGGCCATGCTATAATATATTTAGCTAAATTTAACATTAGACTATTTGGTGTAAACCTCTCTTATATTGATGAGGGAGTTATCTTCCTCCCTCCTTCTCATTCTTTCTCTCCTTTCCTCTCTCTCTCTCCTCTTCTCTCTTTCTCCTCTCTCTCCTCTCCTTTCTATCTCCTCTCTTTTTCTTTTCTTCCCCCTCCCCCTTCCGTTGCCCCTCCCCTATCCCCCCCTCCTCTTTCTGGGTCTGTGTGTGTGTATATGTGTGTGCCTGTGTTTGCATGGACAAATGCTCTTTTTCCTCTAATCATGCGAGGTGGGAAATGTGTGTTTAGGGCTTTGGAGATCCCCAGGAGACAAGCCCTAGCAGTACAGTTCTAATCTCTTTGATTGTACACAGGCTTCACACCTCAGATTTTTGTTCAGACTCTGTCTCTCTGCCTGGCCTGAGGGCTTTGGGTACTGCTTAGCTTTCTGATCTTCCAGAATATGGGAGATTTTTCTCAGCTGAGTTAGCACATGAACTGAGAATGTCCGAGAGCAAAATTTCAATTCTGGGGATCTATGCAAAGCATGGAGACAGCTGCATCCCATACTCCATGAAAGTCGGTGCCACTTATTCATTATTTTATTCATAATTTCAATGACCATATTGGATTGTCTTTAATAGACACTAGTTGAAGGGAGAAACTCACAGAAAGCTAATATTGGAACTTGTTCTCAAGCTGCTGGGAGGCTCCAAGAATCTCATTGGCAGTCACTTTTGAAGATCGGTTCCTCATGTCCATTAAAGCAAGATTAAATTAGTTTGTGGGAGCTGCTTTTAGCATTTGCACTATTACATT
Source organism: Dipodomys ordii (assembly GCF_000151885.1). Lineage (NCBI taxonomy): Eukaryota > Metazoa > Chordata > Mammalia > Rodentia > Heteromyidae > Dipodomys > Dipodomys ordii. Next base: position 4,196,606 of record NW_012267322.1, on the reverse strand, counting down.
ATGCATGATTCCTGACTGCACATCGCATGAACAAACTGCACCAAGCTCCATTAGTGATTTTTTTTTTTGTTAGGGCCGTGCTTAACTTGGAAATGGATTGATTTTGTGTAGGTTAATGTATAGCAGCGATTCTGCCATGGCCTTCGAAATACCCTCTTACATTTGATATCAATAGGGAAACACTCTGGGGATTAAGGCTCATTTTTAAAGGATAAATTATGTAGATTGCATGATTAGGGAGCAGCAAACCCTGTCACAGGACATTGTATATTAGGGAATTCATCCCTCTGCCCATCCCCCTGCCTGGGTGAGGTCAAAGTACATCATGGGCACATTTCCTGCGGGGCTGTTCCTCCTGAAGGTAAAACAATAGTCTTAGAGTTAGCCAACGGGTCAGGAAAAGAGCCAAAAACTGAGTACACATCTTTTAAATTGTGGTTGTAAGAACCAGAGCCTAAATTTTTAGGTACTTTCGATGCTTTTCTTCACTAAAGAATTTGTCCCCGTCCTTTCCAGAGCTAGGTAAGACACCTGGATGTATTTGCTGAATTAAACTAATCATTTGCCTTCCTCATCTTGCAGAACAAGTATGGCTGGGACATTTTGTCAAAAGCCCCTTTCCTAAATCCCCCATCAATGCTGTCCTCTAAGGAGCTGGGGTAAGGAGGCAGGAGTAGGCAACGAAGCAACGTTCCCAGGAATCCAGGGGACAGCCCTCCAGCTTCTCTTGGATGTAGGCAAAACAACAACAACAACAACAAAACAAAAAAAACAACAACAGAAAAAAACCTGGTGGAAGGTGTTATGGCCAGAGGATGCTCAAGGATAGAGTTGAAGTTACACAATAATCATGAGTTTGAGTCCAGCCTGGGATACATAGTGAAAAAAGGAAAATACAATACTTATGAATTAGCAAAAGTAACTGAGCCCCTAGAAATCTCTCCCAACATCCCCATGTGAATCATTACATTTTCAATTCCAAGTGCCCTGCCTCAAATATATTTTAATTCCACAATGATTGCTTACATCTATTTTACATAAAAGTATCTTTTGAAGAAGTTCTATCAGCATTCCAACAACCAAAGGTCTTGCATATGGGAAAAGAAGGAGAAATAGAGAAAGGAACTCTTTCTTTACCATTATTGGGCATTTATCATCACTCAAGATTACAATGATTTTTTTCCCATTTAATCCTCACCATAGACGATAAACATGAGCTTCATTTCATTCCTCTATACTGTTTACAGTGTGAAATCATTTCTCCACTTATAAACAAACCATGTCTGAAGAGTCAGAATATGTGGAAACTTGGAACTCAGAGGCAGGTGTTCTGGATCAAAATAACCAGGTGCTAGCAGGCACCAGTGGCTCACGCCTATACTCCTAGTTACTCAGCAGGCTGAGATCTGAGGATCGTGGTTTGAAGCCAGCCTGGACAAGAAAGTCCACAAGACTCTAAGCTCCAATGAACTACCAAAAGGCCAAAAGTAGAGCTGTGGCTCAAGTGGTAGCATGCAAGCTTTGAACAAAAACTCAGGGACAATACCCAAGCCCTGAATTCAAGCCCCAGGACAAGAACAAAACAAACAGATGGCTTTTCTTATTCTAAATTTAATACTAAACACTATGTCATAACTGGCTCGTTTCTTTAACCACTTAATCACCTTGAAGGTGTGTAATCTTAAGAGTGAAGGATGGTCCTTAACCTCTCTATCCCCTAGGGTTCACGTTTCATGGATGAGAAATTTGTCACTTACAAATGGCTTATGTGCTGTGTAATGTGCCATGGCTCCCTGCTTCTTCAGTGGCTGATACTCAGTGTATTCATCCATTGGGTAAACACTTGGGGCTCCAGTGGATACTAATACAAGTCCTTCCAAGGCGTACAGCTTCATGGTAGCTGAAGCATTTCTCCTATAGCTCAAACTAATATATCACTCTGGTACCAAGGATGGAAATGACTTTGGTCTAAAATTCAAACAAAAGCCAAGGAGAAAGAAACAACAGGAGCATGCCTGATGTGAACCAATTCAATCAAACTCTCAGGCCACTCTTTGGCTCACAGCCCAGTGAATGATCTTGAAAAGGAAAAGAGGTGGGGGGAGAGTGCCAAAGACTAGAAAAATGCCCCCCCCTCAAGAAAATAGAGAGGACGATTCATGCAGGTAACCAATGACTTCTGATGGGTGTACTATTGCTTTACCACACCATAGAGGATGGGTGAAAAAGAATCTTGTTTCTAAATGCATAAGTACTGACCTGCTTTAATAATTCATATGGGAGTACAGGTTCTCAGATCTTTCAGAGTGCAGCATTAAATTCAAAGACACACGAGGCAGGAAAACGTGCAATCTCGTTAGTGGGCAGAGAAACAGCCAGCATGGGTGAGAGGGTACGGTGTAGTCACCCTGCAAGGCATCGAGGAGAAAGTGTTTCCTGGATGCTCAAGAACTGGACACTAGTAAAAAGGATGGAAATGCAGAGGCATCTCAGATTCGGCTGTGTTTAATTCCTGGAGACTCCTAGATGTGAAGATTGAAGGATTTTTTTTTTCTCCTTTGTCTTCTGAAACTCCTGAAAATATTCCGTGTAAGGCATTTGTCATCAAGCAGATAAAGCACATCTTCAATGAGCCAAGAATAATGCAGTGATGGCCACATGGCCTCAGGACCTGCATCTTACCACCTCTGTGTGCTCCTTGAACCCAGACTAGGTCAGGACCAGTTCCTCTCATCAGGCTTTATCAAGCAGACGTGGGTCTGAAAGAAAGGTTGGGTGTTATGTTATTCATGGTCATTGCTCTGTTCTGCTTTATGGCAATGACTAGGAACAGTCCCAAAAGTCAAAAAGAAATAGATTCCTATATTATGTTACATTCAAATAAAGTAGCTCCATACAAGAATTCAGGCAAAATAACTAGATCCATATGGGTGCTACAACATGGCAAAGTCTCGGGCTTGTTGTTAAATACTTGGATTATTTGCCACTAGCTTAACTATTTTTATTTTTCAACAGTGCTGGGATTTGAACTCAAAGCCTAATGTATGTTAAGCCAGCACTCTCCTGCTGAGCCATGCATCCAACTCTTTTTGGTACTGGCTGTTTTTTTTTTAAATTTATTTATTTATTTTTTATTTGTGAA
>NW_012267322.1:4119353-4192509 GCF_000151885.1 Dipodomys ordii | reverse complement strand
TATCTCAATGTTGTTTTGATTTGCATTTCTTTTATGGCTAGGGATGTTGAACATTTCTTCATGTGTCTATTGGCCATCCTTCTTTCTTCTTCAGAGAGGTTTCTCTTTAAGTCTTTCGCCCACTTGTTTATTGGGTACTGGCTGTTTTTGAGACAGAATTCTGCTTCCTGCACAGGTGTACACTTGGACTGCAGCCTACATTTTGGGGTTTCTTTTTGTTGGGGTGACAGATGTGTGCCATCCAGCCCAGCTTCTTGTTGAGATGGAGTCTTACAAAACTTTCTAGGCCTTCACAGGCCTAGAACGGATGATGCACCTAGTTCTCTTCATCTCACCCACACAGGGTATCGGTTAGGCAGGTACCATCATGCCCAGCTCTGTGCTGAGAAAGAATTCCATGAACTTTTCTGCTTGGGATGGCCTCAAAACATACTTGTCCCATTGTTCATCTCCCAAGTAGCCAGGATTATAGGCATGACCCACAGTGCCCAGTTGAAGCTTTTTTTGTTTAATGTAATTATTTATGTCTCTCTTTATAAATGATGTATATACATGCTAGACCACACTAATGTATTATGTATTCTCTAAAATAGCTGCTGAAATGAAAGGGAACAAAAATCAGATAAAAATTCAAGTCATGATAGAATTTTTCAGTCTTCATGGATGGTCTTAGAGATATGATAGACCTGAAGACCAGATCTGTGATATAGTATGTACTGAGGGAAAAAGAGCATCTGGTGTTTTTCATAGTGTAAGCATGGGCATATTTACTCTGTGTAAAGCCATTAGTAAGTTTGGCTCTGTGGGCCAGACTTAGTTACAAATACTCACCTTTATTCTTCTAAGGCAAGAGTTGCCACGATAATGTAAAGGAACAGGTGTAGTTGAGTTCTAATAAAACTTTAATTTACAAAATAGAATTTGACTGAAGGTTTTGTTGGTGATCACCTAGAGTTTATAGAAAAGCTTAACTTACCTAAAGTTTTCACAACATGACACAATGTAAATACTGGTGTCCTGGTCCTGTTGACCTGAAAAGACAACAGAGCTCCTTGGACCACACTCATGACTTTTACTTTAAGGGCTTTCACATCATTTTCTCCAAGTTATATCTCTTGATTCTGATGATGGCATTTCAAGATCAGGGAGGCCGGTAGCATTGTTTCCATTGGTCTGATGAGAAAGATAAAAAGTCATGCAATTAATTAGACCTAGAGACAAGGCTTGGATCTGGTGCCATAATTTCATCTTCATCATCCAAACCACATTGCCTGAGTTCTAGAAACACTCCAACATTTCCAAGCTAAATAATTCCAAGAATTGTATATCATAGCCAACATAGAGATTATGGGTGGGAATGCTCTGAGCCCTCTAGAAAGCAGAGAGAGGTAAACTGAGGGCTTTGGGGCTGACACACAATCAACTATGGTTTCAAGAAGTTTTCTTTTCTTTCATTTCTTCTCTTTCTCTCTGCACTGCGCCCACCCCCGCTTTGCCCCAGGCTGGCACTTCACTACTTAAGCCATAGTTTCACTTCTAGCTTTTTGGTGGTTAGTTGGAGAAAAGAGGCTCATTTTCTGTCCAAGCTAGCTTTGAGCTGCAATCCTCAAATCTCAGACTCCTGAGTACTTAGGATTACAGGTGTGAGCCACAGACACCCAGCCCAGGAATTTTCTGGCAAGCCATTGACACCATTCTGTGCCTGCCGAAACCCATAGCCAGGCAATGACAGGATGTGACACTATGTAACCTGTAGTGATGTGGAAAGATGTTTTAAAAATATGTATTTTAGAATCTATGGGTCTCATTAAATGATATTTCCATTTAGAATAAAGCATTTTCCCCTCCTGTAACCTGAGAACTTTCTGCTAGCTGTATAGGTTTATTTGTGGGAAAAAAAACCACCACAAAACAAGTAGAAAATAGTCCTGTTTGTTGGGTTTCAGTAATCCTAGCAATAGCATTAATGAATTGGATTATTTAGGAGGCATACCTAACATCCTCCATTCTTTGCAAGTGATGAGATTTAACTGTGTTTGAGAAAGTTTTCCACTAAAACTCATGGGCTTTTAACTTATGTGGAGTCTTAAATACAATTCATCATCTTATCTAATCTGATATCCAAGGAGAGCTTTGTCAAAGCAGAGTCAAGTATCGGCAATCCCTCAGAAATCTCCAAAGAATGAATAAAAGAAAAATGATTTAAAGCCGAAAGATTTAAGTAAGAACTTTGAAATCTTTTTAGAAACTGAACAACAAACCTTTTCCCAAATCTGCTAATGCTGGCTTTAGAATATGAAAAGAAAATCAGGCTGTGGGAGCAGAGATGGATTGTGGGTATCATCTTGGCTACTGCAAAAGGTGTTTCTTGCATCCGGGGTAAATAAGAACATGATGATCTTGAGGAAAATTTCTACCAAAGAACAAACTTCCTAAACTTCCTTGGAGCCTCACTTCTTCCAGAAGAAAGACTATAGATTTTTGTTGACACTCTTTACTATACTCCTAGAAACACAATCCTGATTCTCCTGAAACAAAAGGCTTGTTTATTGTAAAGGATAAAAATACAGATTCAGACTCAGATTGAATCTCGAATTTTGGTACTTAACTAGCTGCATAACCTTAGGTTGTTGATTTTGCACACATCTCTGTCTTTATTTTCTTGTACATAAAATGGGATGTAATAATTATTGGAGATTCAATTTGAGGGACTGGGAAGGTGGCTCAGTGGTAGAGTGCTTGCCTTACATACATGAGGCCCTGGGTTCAATTCCTCAGCACCACATAAGCAGAAAAAGCTGGAAGTGGTGCTGTGGCTCAAGTGGTAGAGCGCTAGCCTTGAGCTGAAGAACTGAGGGACAGCACCCAGCCCAGAGTTCAGGCCCCACAACCTACAGAAAAAAAAATAGATTCAGTATGAATAGTTACTGAGATCTGATGCATATTAGGTACCCCAAACCTAGCTGGTTTCTGGTAGTTGTAGTTTCCTTACTGTGATAAAATAACAGAGACAATCAATTTATAAAGATAAAAGTTTTATTCTGACTGAAGCTTTTGGAAGTTTGAGACCAGGAGGGATTGGCCCTGTTGCTGTGGGCCTGTGGCAAAGCAGCAGATTCTGGTGTGTGTGTGTGTGTGTGTGTGTGTGTGTTTGTGTGATGGACAGAGACTCTTCACCTCGTAGCCAGTACAGAAGAGAAAGAAGAGAAAGAGCCCAGAGTCCCACAGGCCCCTTCTAGGGTACACCATCAGTCACTTAAAACCCTACTTCTGAAAGATTCCTGTCTGCTGACAGAATCAAGTTAGAGGTTAAGCCCTTAGCAAGGGCTTTGAGACACATTTAGAATTCAAATATAGCCATATAATATATATATATATATATAACAGAAAATATAAATATAACTATACACATATACACATATGTAATAATATAAGAAAATATATAACAATATATTAACATGTAATATATATATATATAGCTATATAAATTGTTAAGTATAAGAATTAAAAATAAGAACAGTGACAAGTGTTCTAATTCAAGTTCCAAGGGCTGTATGTGGCAGCGTGTGCTTGTGATAGCTTCTCAGGAGGAAGAGATGGGAAGATCATAGTTCAAGACTAACCCTTAACAAAAATCGAGACTCCGATAAACTGGGCACATTATCTCATATCTCTACTCCCAGTTACACGAGAGGCGTAGGCTTTGATCCTTCCTTCAAAATCTGGTGTTGGCCCCAGGCACAAAGTACAGGAAACTATCTGAAAGATAACTAATGCAAAAAAGCCTTAGGCTATGGCTCAAGTGGTAGAGCACCTGCATTAATCGAAGAAACTCCCCTGATCGTCCAAAAAGCTCCTACAGCATAAATGAGATCAATGAGCCAGTGTAGTCACTTGAGCCACTTTAGATTTAGAATTCTAAATTCTGGTAAGAAGAGAGGAAAATTTTTTTTGCACCAATGCATGGTGTGCACTCTGTGTGGACGTATTCTGTACCTTCAAGCTTCTTCCTGATGGAATTCACGTTTGTAATATTTGCATAAACAATAGGTGTAGTTAACCACACAAGTTGCTGTGTTAACGTTCAAGACCTGTTGTGCTTTTACCCTTTCCTTTTGATAATTAGAGGTTTCATTAAGCACAAAGAAAAAGATGAGTAGACCTCCTAGCTGATCCAAGCTTTGTGTTCACTAAGCTTCAGAATTCAGCAGGAATGTATTACTATCTAATCCAGAGTGAGTTAGGAATTGTGAGCCAGGCATTGTTGACTTTCCCATGATCCTCCTTACTTCCCTAGTTCCTTGATTAGCTCTTCCTTCTTATTTTGTTTGCTCTACTCTCTTGTCCTTATTTCCTTCACTGCCACTGAAGCTCCACCTACTGCAGAACAAGGGTGAAGTTCTTTAAGGAAACCAGCAGCAGTAAGGTCTTTGGTTCTGTGCTTGCTTTCAATCGAAGTCTGAAGAGAAAGTAGGAAGTGCATGAGCTTGGAAGAGCCACTTTGGTACCAAAGTGTTTTTTTGCTTTGTTTGTTTGTTTTTTCATCCCTTGTGGGGCTTGAATTCTGGACCTGGGTGCTGTCCATCAGCTCAAGGCTAGCTCTCTACCCCTTGAGCCACAATGTCACTTCCAGTTTTCCTGTGGTTAATTGGAGATAAGAGTCTCTCGGAGTTTCCTCCCTGGACTATCTTTGAACTGTGATCCTTAGGTCTCAGCCCCCTGAGTGGCTAGGATTACAGGTGTGAGCCACCAGCGCTCAGCAAGGTTTGCGCACTGAGGTGGGCAATCTTTTTCCTATCTCATCCCATCCCTCGGCTTGAGTTGTAGCTCATTTTTGAGTCTTCGGCTAAATCAAGAAATGTGTACAAGATCCAGAATGTACCAGGGAAGATGTACCATCTGGGAACATCTATTACATTATCTTATCTGATGGTGCAGTTCCCCTTCTGCTCACCAAAATAGAAAACTCAGTGGATGTAGGTCATGGGCCCTTGGTGCCACAGTAGATGGCATCTTAGCTAAGTCAGTTTTATCTCTCAGCTTCCCAAATTTCTCTCCAATAAAAGTACCAGCTGCTATCTGAAATCTCAGTATCTTTCTAGATAATGTATCAACCTTAAAATTTATATTAGTTACAAAAGCTGGGTGTCAATTAAAATCTGTGCTAAGGATAAGGAAGAAAATACAAGCAATTGAAATGTTTCTGTTTAAAGCATATTATCATGGTGGCTTTTAATTATTATCTATTCTAATGTTTTCATTTAGGATAGAAATTTATGAAATTGCCACATGTATGTAGCCTATGAGAATCTTTTGTTTTGTTTTTGTTGTTGTTGTTGTTCATGGGGCTTGAACTCTGGGCCTAGGCGCTGTCCCTCAGCTCTTCAGCTCAAGATGAGCACTCTACCACTTGAGCCATAGCACTACTTCTGGTTTTCTGGTGGTTAATTGGAGTTAAGATTCATGGACTTTCCTACCAGGGCTGGCTTTGAACCATGATCCTCAGATCTCAGCCTCCTGAGTAGCCATGAACAACAACATCGGTATGAGTCACCAATGCCCAGTGCCTATAAGATTCTTATAGGGAGTCATACAAGAAGCTGTGCACATTTACATGTGCATCCTGATGAGTTTGGGGATAAGGATTACCCACAAAATCAGCCCACCTTCAAGGCTATAAGCATATCCACTATTTCCCACAGTATCTCCGACCTCTAAGAGTTTGTGATATTTTTTGTGCCTCTAAATGGACATATAGCAGTGTACTCTATCATAGCTTCAAGTTTGTTTCAGTTTGTCTAGCGTTCCTCCTTCATACCCCAAATCTTTCTATCTGTGGTATAGAAAACCCATGATCATCAACTGAAACTCTAAGTTCCTGATCCATGAACACTGTCTGTAGCTTTGTGCTCTGACAGCTGGTAACCCTTTGAGGTCATTGCTTCTCAGGCGATGACTGTGAGCTTTCGATTCGCTTTTGTTTGGAACTTTGAGGCAGAGCTTAGATAGATCAGCTCTTCCTTTTATTCTTTGTGTTTTCTAGTGCATTTCTGTCTCTTGTCCCAAAACACTTTTTACTTTGAGATGAATACAGTCAGACTAATTTTTACTACTCCTTTATAATGCAGTTTTCAGAATATTTGAGGCATTCCATATCACATTCACTGACAATGTAAACCATCCTTATCATGTGTGTGTGTGCATGCATGCTAGTACTGGATCTTGAGCTCAGGAACTTTTGTTTGGCATTCTGTGTTGTTGTTCATGGTTAGAACTCTACTACTTGAGCCACAGCTGCACTTGGTTTCTGTTTCCAATTTTTATTTTTTTCTGGTTAATTGGAGATAAGAATCTCATGGACTTTCGTGCCCAAGCTGTCTTTGAATTCAGATCTCAGCCTCCTGAGTAGTTAGGAATACAAGTGTAAGCCCAGCCTGCATCTTGATCATTTTTGAGGAACCTCAAATCTACCAAGACAATCACTCAACCTGTCAGCATCTCACGTTCATGTTTCCTTCCCTTACCAACAAGGGTCTCATCTCCATGGTGCCCATTTTAGCCATGAGATTATCCTCAGTTTGTATCCTAGGTATCTAAGTTCCTTGGCCTTCTTCAGCAATGCCTGGAGTTTTCCTCCAGATCAGTCAGACATTCGAATCTCTGATAGAATCAAACTTGCTTGGAAAAGTCTTGTTCAGCTCAAGGCTAGCACTCTATCATTTGAGCCACAGCACCATTTCTGGTTTTCTAGTGGTTAATTGGAGATAAGAGTTTCATGGATTTTCCTGCTCGGGCTGGCTTTGAACCATGATCCTCAGATCTCAGCCTCCTGAGTAGCTAGGATTACAGGTGTGAGCCACTGGCACCTGGCATTGGAAAAGTCTTTTGCAGTTCCTTTTTTATAATAACCATCACATTCTAATAGTCAACACTCTCTTTCCTCCTGACCTGTGTGATGTGTCTTTAGACAAACCACCCTGACAACAAATTCTAGATGAAGGTATTTCCTGTCTCTCTCTACATTTGCCCATGAAGATAGGATTCTTATCTGCTTGTTCACAATCATGTTCCTACTGCTGAACATGAACTCCATCAATTCATATTAGATCTGGAATAGGCATTTGAAAATGAAATAATGACTACATTATATGTGTTTATAGCTGTGTACCAATCTACCATGAGCCCTGTAAGCCATTAGTAAATTATCACACCTTCTCAGTGCTCAAATGCTAATTCAGATATATTAAGCACATTCTTGGGAATAATTTCCATCAGAATTTTTTATTTCCCCACTTGAAATTTTTTGATGGGTTCTAATTAATCGTATCACACTCACAGCCCATCTTGAATTACTGGGTAGATTCCTCTTGGGAGCAGTTTTGAAACTGGTGCACCAGCTCTTCATAATATTATAAGCCTAAGTATTGATAGTTTTTTTTAATGCTGCATGAGAGAAATTGCATAGATATCAAAGGTGAGGGAATGTGGGTCATTCGTGCGAATGAGAAGATTTATAGTTTGGTTAATTCTACAGGAAATACCTTCAGCTCCTTCTGAAACTCTGGGTCAATAGCTTTTCTGGTGTTTATGTTGTAGCTTAATTCATGGACCTGATATTTGGACCCTTCTGGGAAGTTCTAAGGTCCTGGACCAGAAAAATGTTCTGCTTTGTGTTTAAAGTTGATCTGTTGACTGTCTGCCATGGGGCCTCCTGCTGGGTTGTTTCCACAGAGATAGGACTAAAAAATTTTCTAAAACATTAATAATTCTTTTCTGATTTTTCTTCTGATCAGTGGCCTGAATTTGTAAGACAGCTGGCAGTATCCATAGTCACAGACTACTGTTGAAGGGGAGACTTTCCCTTGTACAAACCTAATTAAACTTTATATAGACTTTAGCCTCATTAGCTCCTTTTACTAAGCAATTTTCCAGCACACTCCCAAGGTTGAGAAGCACAGACAAAGGCCTTCCCTAAGGTAACCTCTTTGGAAAACTTAATTTTATATTTGATGAAAACCATAGGGTTCCTGAACTTGACTAAGGCGTATTCTCTTTGTATATAGTCCACATGCTAAAGAAATTGTTAAGAATTGATAGAAATTATCTCCTCATTGCATCAGGCATTTGGAGTTGAGGGAAGAGGTAAGGAGAAGAGAGGTATACAAGAGAGAAGCACAATTTTTGTGCCAGCTGAACCTTTAAAAAAAACTTTATTTCCTTGGGACTCAAGGATAATTATTTTCAACAAGAGCTTTTCTCAACTTTGCATGTATAAACTCAGTTTTCACTTTAATATTCACTGAAATTTTCAGGAATTAAATTCCATGATGATTTTTATTTCCATTTCTTTGTTTCTTCCTTCTTTCCTTCCTTCTTTCATTTGTGACTTTCTCAAGAATTGTTCATCTTTTTCACAAAGCTCATCAACCAAAGCAATGTGACCTATGGTACCTTAGTTTCTCTTACAATGGCTGTCACATTCATAGTGATTCTAAATATGAGTGAAAATATTTGAGCATTTTACTACACCTTATTGTATTGTTAAATATCTGCATTAAAATATATATTTTTATAAATTAAAAAATCATCAGAAGAACGAACAATTATCAATAACTTTTGAAAATTAAAATTCTTACGTTTATGTTGCCATTATTGATATTGTCTCTAAAGACTTACTTATTCTGGTATAGAAAATAAAGCCTTTTACTTTTTGGAAAAAAAAATACAACAACTTTATTTTAGCAGAGCTTCATGCTTTTTTTGTCATGGGGCTTGAACTCAGGATCTGGGTGCTGTCCCTGAGCTTTTCTGCTCAAGGTTAGGGCTCTACTACTTTGAGCCACAGCTCCAAGTCCAGTGTTCTGGTGGTTAATTGGAGATAAGAGTCTCATGCTGGTCCTAGAGGAGCTCTATATTTAGTCTTTTGAGGAATCGCCATCTGCTTTCCAGAGTGGTTGAACAAGTTGATATTCCCATCAATAGTGTAGTCATTCCCTTTTGGCCACATCCCTGCCAGCATTTACCCCAAATAACCACAAACAGGGCCGCACTAAAGCTATCAGCGAAAGCATGTCCATTGCAGAATTATATACCATGGCTAAGATACAAAATCAACCAAGATGCCTCTCAATAGATGAATGAATTCAAAAAATGTTGTATATATACACAATGGAATTCTATGCTTCCATCAGAAAAAAATGACATTGACCCATTCGCAAGGAAATGGAAAGACTTAGAAAAAAATTATATTAAGTGAAGCAAGCCAGACTCAAAAAAAGATAGACTACATGATTTCCCTCATTTGTAATAACTAGAATATGTCTAGCATAGTCTTAGTAGAGGATCACAATAGCTCAATAGCTATAAGCATATGACCATATAAAATCATGCTTTTTGATATGAACTCCAAAATTTTTTTAATGTACAGTTTATAGTTATTTCTTTTTCCTCCTTTGGTTTATTCCATGTTGTCACTGTTTTTGATTTCTGGACCCTTTGCCTTATGTATAAATTTATCTGATTTGGGGAAGGAAAGGGGAATCACAGAAACAGTGAAATAAATGGTGAACCAATGCAACTATGATACTCACTAGACACTATGCTGGAGGTAAACTTTACAACATGGGGCAAGAGGAATCAGGGGTCCGGGGAATGGGAGAAAATGAAGGAGGGGGTAACACTTCAAAAAGAAATTTACTCATTACCTTACTTACTTAACTGTAACCTACCTGTATATCACCTTTACAATATATTTTTTTTGATGAAAAGAGTCTCATTAACTCTCTTGCTCAAGCTGGCTTTGAACACTGATCCTTAGATCTCAGCCTCCTAAGTAGATAGGATTAAAAACATGAGCTGGTGCCCAGCTCAGCATCCCTCAATCCTCCTACCTATGCTTCCCACATAGCAGAATTCACAGATGTATGCCACTATGCCTAGCTTGTTGATAAGATGAGGGTTCACTACATTTTTGTTTGGGCTGACCTTGAACCATGATCCACCTGATCTCCACCTCCTCATTTGCTGAGGTAATAGATATAGACAACTGCACCCAGTTTATAGCTGAACCCTTTACCGACTGTTTACTGTATACATAAAAATAGAGCAATATTTTCATTGAAGAGCCAGAAGTTTGCAATCTAAGACACAAAAATAGTAGGAAAAATATGGCTAAAATGTCACACCTGGAAGCCTAGCTACTCTCACAGAATTAACAACCTTTATTTGCTTGGAAATGTTAAATGTAGAATCCAGTCCGCACCCCTAGCCCCTCTACCCCCAGTATATTGTCACAGGATGTCAATCACAGCTGCTCATCTCGCACCTGCTCACATTTACACTGAATGTATCTAACAACTTAAAGGTACAAGGATGCAAAATAATAGATTTGGAGTAAAAAATTCCTCCCACCAAATATATTAACTTAGTGAAATATCAGCTTATAACAACAGACTGAGTAACCATGAACATATTAATTATATTGGTAAATACAATAATCTTCTGTACAAAAATGTGTTCTTTTCCTTTACTTTTTTTGTATATATTTTTATTGTGAAATACTGTGCAGAGGGGTTACAGTTACGTGAGTAAGGTAATGAGTACATTTCTTATCCAGCATTGCTACCTCCTTCTGTTTTTCCCCTACCATCCCTTCCCTCCCCACCTCCTCAACTTCTCCCTCCCCCCTCTTTTCCTTTTCTTCAGAGTTGAAAGAGCAAAGGCATGCTGTGACTTCACTGGAGCTTCCATATTTACTCATTTAACCGGCAGTTTATATGAAAGCAAAGGATAGCTCTGGCTCTTCAGACATCATTGTCTGATGGGGGGGATGGCTGGTGAGCACATGATCACAGATGCCACTATCTAATCCTGTGTGTTCTGGGAAGGAAAATGGCAGCTGTCCTGAGAACCCATACCAGGAGATAATCTCTATGGAAATTGTTCTTAGAGAAGAGATCTGCAAAGAAATGAAACCAACAAAATGCAGAAAAACAGATGAATAGATAGATAGATGACAGAAATGATGGATGGATGGATGGATGGATGACAGATGAGTGATAGAGATAGATAGATAGATGATAGATAGATAGAAGACACTTTAAGGGACATAGTTATTGAAGGCTTGGTCCAAAATTCTACAAATCTGTAGATTAAAAAAACTAATTTATTTTCCATATCCTTAGAGGCTACATACAAGTCAAAGGTCAAAGTGGTGATAGGTTTGGTTAGTGATAGAAGAAATAGGATTTGTAGATTAGACATAAAGAGATTATAATGGACCGAGCAAGGTGGACATATTCCTGAAATCGCCAGCAATTGGAAGTCTGAGGAGAATTACTAATTTCACACCATCCTGGTTGCATGGCAAGTGGTGTGGATAGCCAGAGTTGAAGATGCACAGGTGTAACACATCTGCCGTGAGAGACCAAGGCAGCCCTCCAATGTCATATGCAACAAAGTTCTGAAAGATGGGAACAAAATGCGTGCAACCAGTACACTGAGGATGAGATCTCCAAAACTTGTATTTGTAGACTCTGATACATGTTCTTTAATTTCTTTTACCTTTGAACTCCAACTTGAATGCTGTCTAGGCATTGGAGAAGCAATCTCAATGATCTCAGTCATCTCAAAGATCTCATCCTCTTGCATATCTAGGATTACAGGCATGAGCTTTTGTTGTTGTTGTTGTTTAAGTGAACACGTGAATACCACTGTAGAGAGATGGAGGTAAGGTAATGTGTCAGCTACTGATTTCCTAGCAGTACCACATGGATGGTCTAGAAGGAGCTTTGGAGAACAGGTATCCTGGGTTGCATATGAAATGTCCCCATACACTCAGGTATTAGGGACTTGGTAGACAGCTGACCTGGTTTTGGTGAATGGTTGGATCCTGAAGCCTCTGACCTATCATTCATTAAAATAACCTATTTATTGGAGCATGGTGAAAGGTAGGCAGTGTGACCTGACTGGAAGAAGTAGGTCATTTATGGGAAGAGGGTCATGCTTCAGAAACACTGGATATCCTTTGATCCTGTCTTTTTAAAACATTTTGTTTCTTTTTTTTTGGGGGGGGGTGTCCGGTTGTGAGGCCTGAACTCTGGGCCTGGGCGCTGTCCCTCAGCTCTTCAGCTCAAGGCTAGCACTCTACCACTTGGGCCACAGCGCCCTTTCCAGCTTTTTTCTTTTTGCTTATGTGGTGCTGAGGAATTGAACCCAGGGCTTCAGGCATGCAAGGCAAGCGCTCTACCACTGAGCCACCTTCCCAGCCCCCATTTTAATTGTTTCTATCGGGCATTCTGTCACGGTGATGAAAGGTATGATGAATAGAAATATGTATCTATTAAGCCACAGATAGTTTAGAAGTCTGAATGTATAGACCAACAAGTTTTATGTAAAGAGAAATTTGAACCTTTAGAAGTTAGTAATACTGACATATATGGGAAAACTCCCACTTCATCAAATGTCATTTTACCAGGTTGCTGGTGGTTTACACCTATAATCCTAGTTACTAAGGAGGCTGAAATATGAGGATCATGGTTCAAAGACAGCTCTGGCAGGAAAGTCCAAGAGATTCTTATTTTCAGTTAGCCACCATAAAACTGGAAGTGGTGCTGTGGATCAAAGGGGTAGAGCACTAGCCTTAAGCAAAAAGTCAGCTCAGGGATAGTGTCCAAGCCCTGAGTTCAAGCCCCATGCTTAATAAAAAATGTCACTTTATATTATTTATGAATTGATATATGTTTTATTTTGGTCCTCAGTAAAATGTTAAATTCCTGCAGTGTAGAGACCTTTCTTTTTCTTTGACCTCCAGCCCTTCTTAGAAGAGGCAAACAGCAATACACACTTCTTACCTTCTGAGTGTCTATTTTGGGGGGAATACTTTCATTTCCTTTGGGAAAATCAGGGCCTCATCCCTCACTCCATACTTCCATAGCTGATTAAATATGCTGTAGAAAATTATACCAGCCAGACACCGGTGGCTCACACCTGTAATCCTAGCTACTCAGGAGACTGAGATCTCAGGATCATGGTTCAAAGCCAGCCTTGGCAGGAAAGTCCATAAGACTCATCTCCAATAAACTACCCCAAAATCCAGAAGAGGTGCTGTGGCTCAAGTGGTAGAGTGCCTAGAGTTCAAGCTTCAAGACTAGCAAAATACAAAAGAAAGAAAGGAAAATTACAGTAGTGATAATCATTCGTGAATAGGAACATAATCCAGTCTCAACCACTGACAGAATTACTTTAGGTTTTGCTTGACTTGTTAGGCTAAAGAAATTTTCTTTCCATTGCAAACTAAGTAAGAATATAAGCCTGGGACTACTGCAACTCCTGACCAGAGAAACCGTGACCAAGAGTGAAACCAATGCAGAGAATAGCAGAGTGTTGAGTGATGAGCACAGTTATACAATCCAGGTAACTTCCCATGCCCTAGACTCAGCCATTCCTCAAAGCAGTACTGTTCAACTTTCCATATATATGAACCAGCACCCCTACCACTCCAAAGGCTATATAAGGATATCCAGTTCGGTTGAGATTTTTGCCTCTCACTTCTCAGAGGGGCCTCATGTTTAGGTGCCCTCTTTCCACTGAGAAACCCAGCTCAGTGGCAGGCATACGATATGTGCGTGATACGTATTTGCTAATGTGAGTATTCCAAGGACCCGTAGGTTTAGAGTATGGTGGTTTTGTCTTAAGGGCATCAGAATTGGGCTGGAGATTTCCACAGTGCTGTCATTTTTGCAGAATGCCAGTTTGGGTCAGGTTTCATTCTTAGTACTGGATGTGTAACAGAGTACTTGATCTGGCTAAGGGAATATCTAGCATGTCAGGTGGGGACCTATTGCATGTATGTATGTATGTATGCATGTATGCGTGCATGCATGTATGCGTGCATGCACGTATGCGTGCATGCGTGCATGCATGTATGCGTGCATGCATGTATGCATGCATGCATGTATGCATGCATGTATGCATGCATGTATGTGTACATGCATGTATGCGTGCATGCATGTATGTATGCATGCATGTATGTATGCACGCATGTATGTATGCATGCATGTATGCATGCATGCTTACTGCTCATCAGGGCAGCTACTGCTAATGAGCCACTCTATCTTTTAGGAATTCAGTTTCCTCTTAGGTAAAAATAAAACGTTGCAGTTACCATTTTTGTTCTTTTTTTCCCCCTTTCTTTTGTTTTTCTTTCCAGGACCACCACCAGCTCCAAAACCAATTATTTCCACTTCTTGACATACTTTTCATGCATCTAAATTTGCTATTTTTCCTGTTATTTATTGGTAAATGTCTCTCTGCATCATTTGGAGGGCTGGGAATTCTTTTTCTTTCTCATTCAGGTTTTCCTAGAAATGAGCCAGATTCTCATGGGACTCCCCGCGTGGCTGCAACTCGAATTCCCTTGAGGCCCTCACCTGCCAATGCTCTCTGGTTCTACCTCCTCCATCTCTGAGCGCTCCTGAAATCAATGACAGCCCAGTCTGCTCAGCCAACTTTCATTTGGTGAAAAGTTTCTGTTATCTCTGAGATGGTTTCCCCATCCTCCAGTGGCCCCTCAGTAAATCACCTCACTTATCACCATGTCTGGTCTTGGCTGGCTCTTTCTATGAGTTTTCTGAATCTTTCAAACTCCATTCCCTGTGGAAAAGGGTCTCTACTAGCAGCATTGCTGCTGCTTTGTAAAGTGACACTGGGACTATACTATGGCTCTGAAGAGTAAATAGCACCCTGTTGGTTCCTAAGCGAGGAGTTTGGACCTTCCTTTCATTTCCCTGGTTGTGGATTCTTGTAATGATAATTTTATTGAGTGTTTACTATGTGCCGGTGGATACTCACTTCTCTCTGGTAGCAGTAAAGGAGAAATAAATTTGATTTTGGGCAACCACCAATAAGTCCTTTGAAAGACAATTTCCAGGATGCCTTCTAAGGTACTGAGAAGATCAGACTCTTGGAAATACTTGTATGAGTTTTCTCCTAAAAGTCTTTTGAATGGAGAGTATGAGTCCCTGGGGAAGGGTTCCTGAAGAGGGGCTGTTGAGACTGGGTGTGTGCTAACTCCTCCAGAGGCCTCTGCTGTTCCCCCTCCCACCAACACTAGCAGTATAGTTTGGTTTTAGTTACAACTTTCTAAGTCACTGAGCTTAGCCATGTTTCTTTCTATAATACATGTTGTAATCTCGCCTCATGTTCCCGGACTGTGCTTGCTACTGACATTTCTTCTAAGAAAGGAGACTGTATCTTATTTTTCTTAAATTTCCCAGCACTCGCTGGCTGATTTGCATGCAGAGAGTGGCCAGGGAAGGTTTTGACAATTGGATTTTGAATCAGTCACTTTCTTGGATAGCTGTTGACACGATCTCAGCTTCTTGATAAAAGCAAAACCTTATGTTCCTCATTGAATTTCTATCAAAGGCATTGCAAACTGGTTATTGATTTTTTTTAAAGAGAGAAATAAATCTACCCCTTGATATTTACTTTGCACTGAGATGTGAACTAGGACAGTCAGATATAACTCAGAAGTCAAGACAAAACCCATATGAAATTAGCAATAATAAGAGAACAAAATTAGATGGGAATTTAGTTAACGTCAAATGACTGCTGATAATCCTCTCTTGGGAAAGCCTAGAGACCTGTCTAGAGCTGAGGGAAGGTCTTAGGGCTTACCCCTTCATGCTTTTTTCCTCTATCATTCTATTTTCTCACTCACTTATCTACTGCAGGTCTGTCACATTCTCTATCCATCTCAGCATGAAGCTCAGGCTCTCCACTGTTTCTGCAGAAATTCATTTACACACATTTGATGAATTTAGTAACATTATTAAAGAACTTGGGAAATCAAGAGAGAGGACACAGGGAGAGCATACAGTTTAGTATCTTGCTGAATGTAGCAATCTCTCTCTCCCTCCATGGAGACACCATTTAATTCTTCCCTTTGCTTGCAACCTATTCTACCCATATTCATCATCTTCAATCCAAACCAAGTTTTCTAGACAGTCTCTTTCTTACAAATGCTGGTAAAATAAACATGTCACCAGAAAAAGTCCAAGCTGCTCACCACTTACAGGCTAATATTTGGGAGAAGAGCATCAATGGGAAAGCATCAGGTTATTCAAAGGCGGCATCTTGAGAAGATGGAGAGGCTAGTAACCTCAATGCTCCACCTCGGGGATAGAAAAAGGCTTTTCTAGGGAGGAAAAGGAGATGTGAAGAAGGAAGGCTTTATGCTAAATAGAGTATTCCTTAGTCAGTCAGGGTGTGTGTTTCCTTTCTTGTCTGGCCAGAACACATCTATGGATTTTGGCCTCTTAACTTCTGTTGTTGATGTAAATAAATACAAACTAAAGAGAGTGTTACAAAATTCATTAGACTTTCTGAGTCCTATAAATCCAAAGGAAGTTCTAGAAATTAATATCTTAATCATTAAGGTGGGACTTCTTTTGAGTATATAGAAGGCTGGAAAAAGGGGAAGACACTTGAAAAGATTAGAACAGGAGCAATCACCTTGCAAAAGAACAACGGGAGAGGGAAGTAAGGACAGCTCCCTCGGAGTAACTTCTTTGCACTATGACACAGAAAATTGTTCTTCCGTATTTAGCTTGGGCTCCCAGTAGATTCACTGTCAATGGAAAAGTCTACTTCCTCAAAGAACAGGGCCTAAGGGAAACTTGCTAGCAGAGTAAAACATCAAACCACCAAAAAGATGAAGGAGCTGATCTCCAGAACCCTTGATCCAAAGAATGACTGCCAATGGCTGCTTCCCTTGAGTTCTGCTTCAGAGGGGCAGGGCTGAGATAGCTCGCAGAGTCCTGCAGCACAAGACCTTAGTGGCCCTGTGTGGCTGGGGGGTGGGGGTGGGGGCTTAAGTTCTCAGCCTGAAGTAAGTGCCTTTGCTTTGATGGAGAGGCCCTATGTTCTATCTTCACTGGCGAAAGAAGGTTTGCGTTGGAAGGGTCTATGAAGGGTTCCCATCAATGGCTCTATAGACTAGGCTGTGTTACAACTAATACAGCATCCAGAAGTCTTACTTTCACCTTCAGAATGCTTTTTCTGTTCTGGAATGGCTCAGAGTCCCAGTTCAGAAGGCTACCTGCCAAAAGTTTATTGTGTGCGAGTGGAGCAATTTCTAGCTTCTGCATGATGAATTAGATGGATACTTGATTGATGCTTGGAAGTTCTCTGGCAGCAGAGGCACATACCCGTATACCCACCTGCAGCTTATCACGGTGTTGCCTCGCTCTCTTCAGGCCAGAGCCTCAGAGTTCTGCCAATACTGCTGGCTGTGCAGGATTTGCTCACAGAGGTGATGGAGACCTGAGCTGGCTTGCTGGAGGTAGGTGCACAGGGAGGTGGGCAAATGAAGGCTGGGGAATCACCTCCCCAGCCAAAAGGAGCTGGGGCCAATCTGGTTATTGGGTTCTAGATGAAACCAAAGGATGTTTTGATCATGAAAACTCCTACAGGATGAAGATGAAAATTAGAGATCAAAGGTTTAGGTCCCAGGCCAAATAAAGAGACACGAGGAAGGGCAGAGAAAGGAGGTTTATTCCATGGCCACAGAAAAATGATGCCACTTCAGTCCCTCTTTTACCATCTTTAACCATTTGGGGTGTAGACATGAGCTTTAGGTTTAAGAAGAGGAAGACCGAGGGACAGGGAGGCAAAAGACACGCAAAATTAAATTGTTCCAGTTAGAGTTATTGGTCCTTCCTCAGCTGTGACCTGATTGGTCCTTCCCTCAGCGTTGGTTCTCTGAGGGTTCCAGAGAAGTTGTTTTCATTCCTTTTACTTAAGGGGAACAATTGGGTCCCCAAGAGATGATCCAGGGTGCAGCCTTGTTGTTACAGGTAATTGTACTCCTGTGGGGCACAGGGTTGGGGTGGGCTCCCTCCTTCAAGTCTCTGCTGTTCCTTAGGGGTAAATTCAGCCCCACCTCTTCAAGATGTTATCTATTAAGCAGTTTTCCCTTGCCTGGATTCCAAGGTGACTGCAAGGTGAATGGTTTAGACCAAGGAAAGGGATACAAAATGGAGGTTGGGATGACAAGCTTTTTGCCTGCATTTAGTCAACTCAAGGACCCAAGTCAGATGTCAGTGCTTTTTCAGAAAAAAAAGAACTAAGTATCTGCCCTTCAGTGACTCCAAACCTTGAATATGTGCTCCATTTTGGGCTTTACTTTGTATATCCCCATCTCTCTTGGCTAGCTGCTGTCTACTAGAGCCTAACCTCTCTCATCCCCCTCCAAGGCTGAAGAGTAACTGTTGGCTTTTATAACTTCCTATTCCAGATCCCCAAAGAACACTTGAAAGTCTCCAGTGGAGACCACTGTGGATTCCAAGAACTGCACAGTTTTACAGAGAGGTCACCCCTGGATGTGTTCATTCCCCAGTAGGAGTAATGGTCTCATGGGATCCAACCAGAGTGTTCCTTTAAGCAGACAGGACTTTGCTTGCCATCTTGCAAGACCAGACCTGGGATAGTGATCAACCAGACCACATTTTAGCCAAATTTGCTTAATGATGCATAGTTCTAATCCCAACACCAATTCTTCTTCTAGTTAAGCCTAAAGTTCATGTCTACACCCTGAAGATAGGCAGAAATACTTACCTTCCATCTTCCTAGAGAGTCTAGTTTTGATGAGACTCCCTTCCTGTCTTTTCATGATTACTTTTGTTTACATTCTTTGTGGGTGAGTGGCCGAATCTGAACCACTGGAACTTGGGGAGTAGGGCTTCTGGCTCAGACTCTGGTTATAATATTCTATCTTTCCCAGGGAAAAAAATCTGTAGGGTTATAATAAGGTTAATATTTATAGAGCACTGTTGAATTTTCTAAACATGTTATGCACATTTTTGCATTGATTCTTGCCCGGCAGCTCTATAAAATAAGTTATCCTGCAGTAAATGAGGCTTAGAAATGTTAACTAATCCCTCCAAGATTACTTAGTTGTCCAGAGACAAGAGCTTCGATTTGAACCCAGGGTACTCTGCTGTCAGGTTGTCACTGAAAGGTACCAGTGATAACTAGAGATTTGTAGAACTATAGGATGGGTAGGAAAGCAGGTGTGGTCAGGACCCCCTCATGCTCTTATTTGCCTGAATAACCAGAGGTGCTGATTATTCAGGGTCTTCTTAATGGATATTGTAGAGAAGAATGGAGTGGGAGGCACTCAGATTTAAGTCCTTCCTACAGCAAGGATAATTCCCTGGGTTTTCAGGATTTTACATTTTCCTGGGTGAAAAGGCCACAGCTGGGTATTGGTGCTTCACGCCTGTAATCCTAGCTACTCAGCAGGCTGAGATCTGAGGACTGTGGTTTGAAGCCAGTCGAGTCAGTAAAGTCTGTGAGACTCACCTTTACCAAACTACTCAAACACCTGGAAGTAGAGCTATGGCTCATGTGCTTGAGTGCTAGCCTTGAGCAAAAGAAGCTCTGGGACAATGTCCAGGCCCTGAGTTCAAGCCCCAGGTTTGGTGTGCGTTTTTAAACCCAATATATTATAGAAAGCATGTGTTTTCTCACCATAATGACTATAGACAGGCATAAATGCAACTTTAATATTATTCTTTGGGGTCTTCTAATGCAGAGTTAGTGATTTTTCTTCAATATTTTTTTTAAAGGAAACTGAGCATCAGAGAGGTTAATTAATGAGTGTGCTCAACATTGCCCAGATGCTATGGAATGGTGTTTGTCAAAGGCCTACCCTCTTCCAGTGATATCACCACTTCCTTGCCTGTTGTCAAATTATAGACTAGCCTGATTGTACCTTGCCGTCACCATTTTTCTGGAAAGTTATCCCAATACAAGGACAGTGCAGCCATATCTGGGTCTCTCTTATGAAGGCTGGGTGTGAGCGATCCCTACTTGGACTTCTCTGTGGCTTGGTATCTGTTGAAGATTTTTTTTATTCCCCTTCAGGAGGCCCAACTGCTGCCACATTGTCAATTGCTAGTTGGTTACCATGGAAACAGGTCTCAAGAGGGCTCTGCTTTTCTCCCTTCCTGAATGAGGAGTAGAGGGCTTTGTGAGGGGCTACACTTCCTGCTTCGTGGCCAGGAGAAGGACTAGCTTGGGGTGATGGGCCTGATGCAATTTTACCTAAGGACTTTGTTAGCAATAGGGTGCCAAGTTTTCATTCTGGAGAGCTGGCATTATTTGGGGGAATATATCATATGCACCCACCCCTCCCCCCCATGGCCCAAATGCTGTTGTTTTTTTTTTTAAATGATTCTAAGTGCAGAAAGAACACTTTGAAAGATGTTTATCCCTTGATAGAGTAAAAAGTTTGTTGATATACACACCAAGGTTGAGTCTCACAATCACTGTGTTCAGCGAAAAGAAACCTCGCAAAATAGACTGCACACTGTAAGATTCTATTTATACAAGATTCTAGAAAGTTCAAACTAATCGAGAGTGACAGAAATCAGATCCAATCTATGGTTGCTAGGAGATGGGGTGGAAGAAAGGATGGGTAATAAAGGGGTAGGAAGACATTTTGGAAGGAGATGAAAATGTTGTTGCAATGGGTGATAGTTTCACAGGTAGATATTCTGGAACTGATCAGATGCAGTTTACCTTATTTCAGTTAGACCTCAACCAAATTGGAAAAAGCTAGTACTCTTTTCTTGACCTTCTTTTTTTTCTCTCTTGTTGTTCAGTTTAAGCTATCTGTAGAAAATCAAAGTCCAGGAAGCCTAGGACACTGGTAGCAACAGATTGGGATACAATAATGAAGGAGGTAGGATTCAGAGTTATTGTCCTCCTTTGACTCAACCCCTCAAGGTTCCTGCAGTGATTTATGTTTAGTTGTTCCCTTTCAATTCACATAGGAGTAAACTCTCCAAAGTTTTACATTAATAGTAGTAAGAGGGTAAAAACTGGGTGGAAGTTGGAGGCTCACACCTGTAATCCTAGTTACTTGGGGAGCTGAGATCTGAGGATCATGATTCAAAGCCAGCCTGTGCAGGAAAGTCTGTGAGACTCTTATCGTCAGTTAACCACCAAAAAAAAAGCTGGAAATAGAGCTGTGGCTCAAGTGGTGTATTGCCAGCTTTCAGAAAAAAACAAAGTGACAGAGCTAAATAGTGGCGCACATGCTCACACCCACCCACCCACACCCCCCCCACACACATACACACACACACACAAAGAAGGTGAAACTGAATTTGACTGTGATGTTTAGAGGTAGAACCCTTAGTAAATTAAATGATTAAATTAGATCAAGATGGACCACGATTGAACCCTGGAAGCTGTATAAGAAAAAGGAAAAGACCACCCATGTGCCATGTTTATGACATATAGGCTATGACATGATATAACCTAAGGGGACACTCACCAGAGCCTGAACCTGTGCTGTTTTGACCTCATATCTTCAGAATCAGGAAGTAAAATAAATCTCTTTTTCTTACAAAGTAGCCAGTGCCACTATTAAAAGGCTGACTAGCATTCATGCTCAGTGGGTAGAATTTTTTGCTCTGAGGTAGCTAGTGAAAGTAACATTTTCTATTTGAGCACCTTTGTCAATTTTTCTCATTTCTTTCTTTCTGTTTATTTATTTCTATTTATTTGTTTCTATATATTCTATTCTTTTCTTTCTACTGAAAACTATGGTTTTGATTTAGGGTACAATCTGAGTGGGTCAAGCATTGGACAAAACTATCTTTTGCTATACACCATGTTGTATATGTTCATTGTACCCCAAAACAAAACCCATCACCTACGATGTGCTTAGAACTATACTAACAGCTACAAATGCAAATGACAAATAGCCCCTAATAAGAGGCTGTAGTGACATAGTAGAAGCTAGATGGTCCAGTAAGTACTTAGCCATGGAAGTGAAGCAAGCATCAGAACCTGTTAAACGTAAGACAGGAAGACTAGGCCAGGCAAGAACTTTTTTTTCCCAATCCTAGGGATTGAGCACAGGGCCTGAGCATGGTCCCTGAGCTTCTTTTGCTCAAGGCTAGCTCTCTACCACTTGAGCCACAGTGCCACTTCCATCTTTTCTGCTTATGTGATACTGAGGAATGGATCCCAGAGCTTCGTGCATGCTAGGCAAGCACACTACCACTAAGCCACATTCCCAGCCCAAGAACTTTTTTTTTTTCAAGTAGTGCTTTTGTGAGATTGAAAGAATTAATTGTTCTGGAACATTAACTAGATTCTGGATCCTGAGAAAGATGGACCTAAAAGAGACATTTAGGAACTAGATTATGATGTGCTTATTTCTTACTCAGTAAGGATGCTACACAGTGCTGGTGAATATTCAACTCAGGAAGGAAAAAAAACATGAATAGAGATGGACCACTGTGGCTACTGTGGATGTACAATCAAGTCAGAAGATCCCTGTGGCAATCCAGCATGACAATGGAACCCTGATTCAGAGTCTAAGAAGGGATAGAAGCAAAGCATGTACTTGCAGGGTATTGAGAGGACTGATTGGATACCAGAGGAGGTGGCAGAGAGAAAGAAAAACTAGAAATGATGCCCAGAGTCTAACCTGTGGCAACTAGCTAATACCTGGGGGTTTCAAGTTCAATGC
Source organism: Dipodomys ordii (assembly GCF_000151885.1). Classification (NCBI taxonomy): domain Eukaryota; kingdom Metazoa; phylum Chordata; class Mammalia; order Rodentia; family Heteromyidae; genus Dipodomys; species Dipodomys ordii. Next base: position 4,169,957 of record NW_012267322.1, on the reverse strand, counting down.
TAGAAATGATCATGTATTTGTTTTGAGACATGTTGAGTTAGAAGTGTTAAGGATGCAGCCAGAAATCAAAACAAGTTAAATTTGTAGGTCTAGAATTGGGGAAATCGGTCTAGCCTAGAGGTGTTTAGCATATTGATGGATCTTGAAATCATCAAAAGAGAATGAAATAGGAAATAAATGTTGAATTAAAATTCTTGGAAGTTTAGTCAAGACTTCTGTTTCACAGGGGGGAATTAGCCCCAATTAATCTGCAGTTACAGCTCCCTCCTGCCATCCCTCCCTTCTTCCATCCCTCCTTCCTCCCTCCCTCCCTCCACCTCTCCTCCTCCCTCCCCCACCCCTCTCTGTGCTGGTACTACGGTTTGAATTCAGAGCCTGGGCACTGTCCCTTGCTTCTTTTCATGGAAGGCTGGCACTCTACGACTTGAGCCACAGCTCCTCTTAAGGCTTTTTGGTGGTTAACTAGAGTAAGTGTGTTGGGGATCGTTCTGTCCCAGCTGACTTAGAAATTCAACCCTCAGATCTTAGCCTCCTGAGTAGCTAGGACTATAGGCATAAGCCACTGATTCCCTATCCCTATGTTTTTTGTTTTTACTGCAAAGATGGATATAGCTGTTTGGGATATAGATGTAGAGTATTAGTTAGAATGAGCAAAGTCTACATCATATAATTACATTTACAGTGTAATTATAAATTTCAATTTATATATATACATTTTTATATAATTTAATATATAGTTTCAATTTATATAAAAATATATAATTCATCATTTGCATGGGTGAGAAATCTGGGCACAGTCCAGTTGGGCCCTCTGCTCAGAGTCTAACAAGACTAATAAAGATGTTTTCTAAGCTGTAATATATATATATATATATATATATATATATGTCTATAATTCTACATAATTTCAACTTTATGTGAATACATATATATATGTATAAGAATCTATTGTTTCCTCCCTTTGCTTCCTCCTCTTGCATTAAGCCAGGCACAGTCACGATTTGTGTAAATTTTGGCTTGCAGCAAAAGATTGGTATTCTAAATTGAGTACCTCTTTTACACAGTTCCCATGTTGAATTTGGTAGCAAATTACTTTTGACTTCCCCATTGACATTTGTGCATTCACGAGAGCAAATTTAAATGAAAAGGAGTATGTACCCAACTGAGAGAACAATTTTACTCATTTTTACATAAGGAAGAAATAAGGGACTGCTGTATATGTTGAATACTAAGTCTAAAGATGTGATCCTGCTGCTTATTATAAATCTATACCACTGGGGAGATGTTCTTCCTATCAGTTTGGATACAAACATCCAGGAGATGGAGTTTACTTTTAGTTCAGTCCACACACTCTGTAATTTTCCTTAGCTTGCCAAGTGAAGTCTCCATCCCTCCAAAATTATCTAGAAAAGATAAGTAACTCAAGGTCTCTTTGTTTCTGTCAAATGGCAAGATAAACCAATCCTACAAGGACACTGTCGGTTTGTGTTCACATCTTAATTTTAAGCTCACTGTTTTCGTGTTTACAGTCCATGTTAATTAATGGGGGCCATCACGAGATTGGTTAGTGTGTGATGGGAGCCTTTCATAATGAGCCGAATTTCTGCATAGATTTCTGACTCATTTACCAGTTGAGAACATGCCATTATTTTGTAAGCACCACTGATAAATCATTTGACAAATACTTCTCAGCCCTTTCCAATAATTTTTATTTCCTGTGATTTCAATTGTCTCTGCATTTTCCCCCTTGTAAATAGTTGAAGAGTAAGCACATTTTCAAAGCGCTGTAGGGAGGCTAAGATGCCCGTTGCATTTTAACGATATAGGGCATTATCGTTCCTACAGTAGCCAATTCTCTTTTAAATCATTGCAGTTTCTGCTCTAGCCTACAGCTATAGAATTCTTTTTCAAGCTGGCAGTGAACTTGGCAGGTTGCCAGAAGAAATAGAAAGGTGTTTTGGTCCACCAAAGTATTTTGAGTGGTTCTTAGTGATACAGTTTTCTTCAGTACATCTGCAAAACATTTTTCTGAAGTGAATTTTCATGTGAAAAGCCCTCCTTAATCATCCCTAGTATTGTTTATTTCAATGCAATTCTTCAAGTGCCCCCCTGGGTGCCTACAAAATAAACAAGGGAATCTTCTAAAGAGTTTTAAAAGTGGCAGGTGCTGAGGCTGAGCCCTATTCACTTAGTTTGGAATGACATTTTTGTGCTAATCTATAGACAAACAAGAGACAGGTGACACACCGAAACTGTGGACAATGGGTAGAGAAGCTGGTTCCAGCCAATGGGGTCAGCTCTAGATAAGATGCTTTGTGTAAGTTCACGCAAGAAGCAACTCTTTTCTTTTTTAACTCTTCCTATTTGCATTCTGGCTGTAAATTCTGATACTTAAATTTAAGATGTTAACTAAACTTTTTGGTTTTTTTTGTAATTAATCTTTATATGATTTTTATTGTAAAAAAATACTGTACAGAATTACATGAGCAAGGTAATGAGTACATTTCCTATCAAGCATTGTTACCTCCTCCTTTGTTTTTCCCCTACCATCCTTTCCCTTCCACCTCCACAACTACACTCCTCCCGGTCCCCCACCTAAATTGTAAAGTTCACTTTTCAACATAGTGCATTGTGCATCTCATTGTTAGAACTTTTTGGTTTTAACTAGGAACCAAAGACCAGGATTAAACCAACTTTATCTATGTCACTATCTGTAAATGTTGTAAGTATATATGAATGTACAGCACTTATACCCACAGAGGACTGCGTTTACATTGAAAGAGAATGTGTAATATGATTAAACATGAAAACATGTGAGAGTAGCTATTTGTTTGCTGTCACGAATTCAGCTTAGCTTTGTCATATTTCCACAACAAATCACTGTATTTTTATGTCAAACACCAACACACATGGTTGCAAAATCAGAAATAAATGATTAAACATATTTTATATTCTTTCCTCCTTATTGATAAACATGTGAATGTAAAAAAAATGCTTCTGCTGGAGTTTTAAAAATAAATTTGATTAATCATTGATGTAAGATACTTGATAGAAAGTTGATTGTACTAAGCTTTAATGCAGAGATATTATTAATTATTATTCTCATATTTCTTTAAAAGATAACACTAGTCATAAGCTGATGATAAAAGAAAGATTTTGTGAAAGATTTATTTATTTGTTTTTATTTTAAAGCTTACTACCTAGGTGGAGATTGGGGAACTTTGGTTGGAGATTCCCAGAGGGAGGAGATTGGGAGTTCTCATCTTCCAGCTCTGCCAATTCTGACTCAATGGCCCACATTTTTCATCCCAACAACTCAACTCAGGGATACACAAATAGGATTACAATCTAGACTAACTCAGGAATAAAGTAAGACCCTACCTCAAAATTAACCCAATAAAAAGGGCTAGTAGTGTGACTCAGGCTGTAGTGGCTCTCCCTAGCCAGTATGAGGTACTGAGTTCAAACCCCAGTATCATAGACACAAAGAAAGAACTTAATTCATTTTTTAAAAAAATGTGGTGGTGCTGGGAAGGTGACTCAGTGGTAGAGTGCTTGCCTTGCATGCACGAGGTCCTGGGTTCAATTCCTCAGCACCACATAAGCAGAAAAAGATGGAAGTGGCACTGTGGCTCAAGTGGTAGAGCACTAGCCTTGAGCTGAAGAGCTGAGGGACAGCGCCCAGGCCCAGAGTTCAAGCCCCACAACCGACAAAATAAAAATAAAAATATATAGGGAAAGAACAAAGGAGGAGGCAACAATGCTTGATAAGAAATGTCCTCATTACCTTGCTCATGTAATTATAATCCTTCTGCATGGTATTTTCACAATAAAAACCTTATTAAAAATAAAATAAATAAAATAAAAATGTGGCATACCTGTATGTAAATAATATTGGATTCATAAGGACATTCTACAGTCATTAAATATTCTACTGAACTATAGAGTTGACTTCTGAGAGCATTTATGCTGCTAGGAAAAGATGAAGGTTTTGAAAATAACCTTATAAAAGAAAAACAAGGAAGGAAGGAAGGAAGGAAGGAAGGGAGGAGGGATGGAGGGAGGGAGGGAGGGAGAAAAAGAAGAAAGAGAAAGATAATCACATTTTATCAGTCATTTTTAACAAAGCTTTGACAAGGTCCATTTTGATTATGGGATCAAAATCTAAAAGGACTCAAATCTGTTCTTGGTGGAAACTTCAGTATCAGTTCATTTCAAGCTCCGTGTCTGTGGTTGGGTTTCAACTGCTTCCAAGGCAGTCAACATCGGTTTATAAAAATTTGTTTTAAAGTGGTGGTGTAGCTCAAGTGGTAGAGCGCTAGCCTTGAGCTGAAATGCTCTCCCTGCCCAGGCCCAGAGTACAAACCCCATAACCACCACCAACAAAAAATTGTTTTAGTCGACTGGCTGATTGATGAAGTACACATCATCATTCATCAGGTTTGGTTTAAAACTTTGTGATAGGAATAGAGACCTCTGCTAAAATTAGAGATGATGGCCTGTTAGGCCAGTGGTACCAATGATAGCAAAGGGCCTCTGGCCACCACTGGGAGGTCTGAGGATCAAGGATCTCTTAATCAACTAGGTAACTAGTCAACAAGTTAGTCAGATAGAAAGGGATTAGCCATTGGCCATCTGTATCAAGACTACAATGGAAACCTTTTGTTTTCAAACATATAGCATGCTCCTTTTCCAAGTAAGTATATTATGAGTTATTTTCATCAAAACTAGCCCAGAATATATCAAAACATTAGATATTCCTGACTGTCAACTTTGGACCTTGCCTAGCAGAATCCCCTCTGGAATACCAGTATTTTTGTTGTTGTTGGTCATGGGGCTTGAACTCTGGGCCTGGGCGTTGTCCCTGAGCTCTTCAGCTCAAGGCAAGCACTCTACCACTTGAGCCACAGTGCCACTTCCGGTTTTCTGGTGGTCTATTGGAGATCAGAGTCTCACGGACTTTCCTGCCTGGGCTGGCTTTGAACCACGATCCTCAGATCTCAGCCTCCTGAGTAGCTAAGATTTGCTACAGTGAGCCACTGTTCCCTGGCTTGAAATACCATCATTTTAATATTTGCTGAAGTATACAAGTTAAACAAATAGAAATGTAATCCTTGTAGAAATAAATGCACAAAATATCTGAGAATAGACTGCTTTGTTTAAAAACACTGTAGGCCTTTCTTTGAAAAAATGAGAACAGGTGCCAAGCCCTGGTGGCTCATGCCTGTAATCCTAACCAATCAGGAGTACAGTCTGTGAGACTCTTATCTACAATTAGCCAGCAAAAGTCTGGAAGTAGAGCTTTGGTGCAAATGATAGAGTGCCAGGTTTGAGCAGAAAGGCTCAGGGATAGCAGTCAGGCCCTCAATTCAAACCCCCAAATGAGCACAAAAGAAAAAAAATGACAACAGTTACAGTGAGATATACATTATGCTGGTGATGTACTGAACCACGGAGAGGAGGTGTACCTCTAACTAACAGGAAAAAGATGTATCATGGGGCTCTTTGGTAATCTGATGACATATACAACACTGTGTGCATATGTTTACACATACACATACTGACTACACATACATATAAACAAATATACAGGAATAATAAAACTTCAGAGGAGACAGAGCAGTCCTGGAAATGAATCCACAAACTTCTTTAGGAACCACATTGAATGTTCTATGGTAGAGTGTGCAAAATAATGACAATGAAGTGGGCTTGAAAGTGGAAGTACACATTTGCTTTTGCAAAGGAAAATCTCATTGATGATCAGCAGAGAGTGGAGGAAAAGAACCAGCTCCCGGAATTGTGTGTCAATGTAATCAAATAACGTACTTCTGTAGAGCTTTGTAACTTTTGTTTGTTTCTTCCTTTCTTTTCTGTTCTTTTTTTCTTTTCTTTCTTTTTCTTTTTATTTATTTTTTGTCTGCCGTGGGGCTTGAACTCTGGGCCTGGGTGCTGCCCCTCAGTTCTTCAGCTCAAGGATAGCTTTCTACCATGTGAACCACAGCGCCACTTCTGGTTTTCTAGTGGTTTATTGGAGATAAGAGTCTCATGGACTTTCCTGCCCAGGCTGGCTTTGAACTATGATCCTAGGATCACAGCTAGGATTACCACCGTGAGCCACCAGCACCCGGCATGTGCTTTATAACTTTTAGAATAACATTGCCATCTTCTCCATGTGCAGCAAAGAACAGGGAGCTTAGTATCATGTCTGCTTTGAAGAAAGATAAACAAATGTGGGAGTTGAAAGTCAGCCCAAAGCCTGCGAACCCCTTAACCTTACATTGCTGCTACTACTTACGCTGACAAGTTTTTTTAAAAATCTGAATAAAATCCTGTCATCCTTGACTTTTTCTTCTCAGTTTTTCAAACACTTACAGAGGGCCTGTGATTTTGATATAACCCACTTGTATTCTTTGCTATGATCTTTGAGCAGATGATATTGATTTTAGATGCTTTACACAGGACAGTATCTGGACAATTTATATAGCCAAAGGAAACACATCATTCTCACCCCAAAGAAGATATTTGCCATTACCTAAGTTCTATTACTTCCTTTACAATGTTAGCTACAGAAACCCTCCAGAACAAGCCTATAGTTTCTGTACTGGTTGATCTTTTCATTTCAGAATACCTAGGAAACAATGAAATGAGAATAGTGGCAATTTTCCAACTGACTTAGATGAATTTTTTTTTAAATTAAGAAAAACAATCACCTCTTCCACTTGAAATATCCAAATAATTGAGACAAATCTGACCTGCATGAGAGTGGACAGCCAATCCCTAATGTACTGCTGCTAGGTAGTGGTATTTCTTTGCTTCTCCATGGGCATATGCGAGGAGGACACCTGTGTAGAGGTAATCAGAATGTTCATCAAAAATAACCACACTCAGATGCGATGTGCTCTTACATCTGTTCCTCACAGGCTTCCCTCTCCGCTTTAAAGAGAGCTCCACTAAAGATGGTTACTAATGCTCACTTACAGGATGCCATCAGACTATAGGAAGTCAGGTGGGCTCAGTTGTTGCTTTCCTTAAGTCCAAACCACCACTTTGAAAGAGAAAATATTCCACCAAGTATTGAAGAGTTCATCGAATTGCCCAAATATTCATAATGTTTTATGATCTGGTGCTGTGGCTCTAGTGGTAGAGCGCTAGCTTTGAGCCAAAGAACTGAAGGACAGAGCCCAGGCCCAGAGTTCAAGCCCCATGACAGACCAAAAAAAAAAAAAGAAATGTGTTCATATTTCATTGTAATTGTGTTTGTGTATATGTGGTTGGTTGGAGATTGAACTTCAAGATTCTCCCATAAGGAGGCAAGTGATCTACCAGTGAGCTACATTCTTAGCCCTCCCTCTTCAATGGAGTCATTGAACAGGAAACTGGAGTTGTGTGTTACTGGGACAATGGGACTAAGCAGAGAGACTGAGGAACTAAAAAGACACCAATCCCAGCTTTTCCCGCTGTGTGTTGATGGAAGTCACCAGTTCATTTTACTGGCATGATTGTTATGCTAGGGAAGGGCCAATGAAGTTGGTTCTTATTTTGTACCTATTTCTTCTGACCCTTCTTTGTCCTTGCAGACAGTCCCTCAATTGACTTTCAAAGATTCAGGTAACCAATTTTCTTGCTGTTTGCTTAAGAGCACTCATTTTGAAGTACATGAAACTGGCTTAGACCTTTAGGCAGATCCCCAGGGGATGAGTTATGTGTGCAGTGCTGAAAGTCGATTTAACAAAACCATTAATTTGAGTTTCTGGGAATAAACAGTAGCTGTCACCTGCCATCAGAAAATACACAGATAGTGCTTTGTAACCCAAATTGTAAAGTGCCTGAGAATACGAACGAATCAAGGAAAATAACTTTGCTGGTTGTTCAAGTCTGTGTATTGTTTTAACTTTCTGGCCAGGATGGTTCATTTCAGTGTGGTTTTCAGAAAACTAGATATTGGGTTGTGCCTGCCACAGTTCATCAGTCAGGCTATATTATGGGCATTAGGAGGCCCTATGAATTCTTTTGGTCTCAGATTTACTGCAAGATGAGGCAGAAATCCATTTATGAATCCAAGGAAAGAGACTGTTAAAGATGGTCGCCTTCACTAGGGGAGACAGACGCTGCTTTTCTCTTCTCATTCTCTTGTGACAATTCTCCTTCCAAACCTAGCCCCTTCCTATGGACAAGACCCTGGCAATGAAAGCAAAGCTAAGTTCAGATAGAGAGAGAGTACTTTTCAAAGATGAATGACTGATCTTAAAATTATCTCTAAAAAAAAAACAATTCACAGTAGGTAGCTTTGCTATAATAAGCATGAAAATAACTTCAGTGATCTGATGAGGCCAAGGACAACATCTACTGATAGTATAGGCTACCTGGAATGTATGCTCCTGAATGAGCCAAGCTTATTGACTTTTTACCTTCAAAATCACTAGAAATGTTAAATGTGGAATATTTCCAATATATAGAAAAAGATAGAGTGCCATATCTAGACCATTATCCAGTCAGATGGGAACACTGACTTATTTTTCAGCTGTTACTTAAACAAGAAATTTATGTGTATGTTATGCTACACACATATCACATATCCATGCTCATTTACAGATACATATGTATATATACACACATAAATAATGTATATATGTATGAATAATTGGCTGGAGCCCATAATAATCATCAATGTCTTTATCAGATATACTGTTTGAGCTGGGTACCAGTGGCTCACTTCTGTAAACCTAGCTACTCAGAGACCTGAGATCTGGAGGGTTGAAGGTCAAGGTTCAAGGCCAATCTGGAAAGAAAACTCTGCAAGACGCTTTCTTGAAAATAATCAGCAAATAGCAGAGCTGGAGGCGTGGCTATTGGGGTAGGTGATAGCTATGAGTAAGAAAGCCAAGTGGGAATTCAAGGTCCTAGTTTAAACACCAGCCCAGCGTTATTACTGGATACATTACACTCCCCATATATGCTTCAAGCTGTAAACTTCTAACACTTTATCTTTGCTACTCTTTTAAAAACTATCTATCTAACTCTCTAAATCTTTTTATGCCCAGCAACATATTTGTTTTGACCTTTGTTTAAATGAAACTTCAGCAAGTGATAACAGTGACAAGAAGTTTATATACTCTTATTTTTTTTCCTGTTCAACTTGGATCTATTGGTTTTCCTATCCTGCTGCTCTGTTTCTTTACACAGCTTCCATTTAGACCCAAAGATTCAGTAGGGACTCAAATCTTAATCAGTGTTGCAGGCTCTCCAATTTACCTTATTTGGGATTCTGAGTTTGTATCTCATTTCTGTCAAGTCCGAATTAATTTTGTTTTGTTTTGTTTTCCTCTGTCTGTAATTCTAAGTTGATCTTAATTTTTAAAATCTTTTCAGGCTCTAGTACAAGGTAAAAACTGATCTTATAATGGAAATGGCAATCATAGTTACAAATCTTAAACAATGAATCTTGTTATGATTGCATAATAATTGTTAAAAGTACAGGTGATTCAAGTGGAAGGAAGAACTTGGCAGACATGCAAGAGTTCATAGAAGAAATGTACTCAAAGATAAAGATAGAAAGTATATGAAGAGAGGAACAGTGAACTAAAAACTAACAAAAAAAATTATTCCAAAACACAGAGTAAAAACCCAAAATGAACATGAATGGGTAAAAGAGAAGAAAAACCCAATAAATCTAAGAGATAGGATATATCTAATGGACATTTTAGAAAAAAAATGGATGTTGTAATACAAAAAAATGAATAAAATTCTCTCTAATGCTTGAATCTTTAGGTCAGAAGAGTACACTAAATACTCCAAAGAGTACACTAAATGTTCAGAAAAGGGACACAGATAAGCTATATAACAGTGCTAGCATCACTATTATTATTTTGCTGGTCCTGGGCCTTTATCTTAGAACCTGGGTGCTGTTCTTGAGCCTCTTTGTGTTCAAGGCTAGTGCTCTAGAATTTGAGCCACAGTGACACTTCCAGCTTTTTCTGTGTAGTTTATTGGAGGTAAGAGTCTCATGGACTTTTTTGCCCTGGTTGGTTTCAAGCCATGATCCTCAGATCTCAGCCTCCTGAGTAGCTAGGATTACAGAAGTGAGCTACCAGTGCCCGGCATTATTGTTTTTAATCACTAGGATATGAAGAGAAAAAACTACACAATTTACAAATATAGGAAGAATGTGGCATCTATTAAAAAAGGAGAATCATGTACAATGCTGGCAATAATAATGTAGCAATTCCCAAGTCATATTTAAAGAAGCAATTTGGATCTCAGCATTCTTAAGTCTACTCAGAATTTTCTCCATGTGTAACCACAAGGAAAAGACCAGCATAGAAGAGTCATTTTAACCAAGACTAGGAAATGACATTTAATTACAGCATACTTCTGTTGCGTACAGATGCTATTTAATTCCTGATGGAGAAACGCAAGCTTGTTTATACTTATTAATGTTTGTAGAGATCACTGTACAGACAGAAACTTACTTGAGCTAGCTCGTGAGCAGGAGACAAATTTCCAAAGGTTTAACAGCTGGCTCAGATGCCACTAGCCCCATAGAAGATAGAAATTTGAAGCCAAGAGAAGCTAGTAGCTTCATGGCCCTGGCTGTCTCCTTCAGTAACTGTCTAATTGGTCCATTTACCTCTGCTTTTCTTGGTGCCTGGCTCTGAGATGGCTATATTCAAATGCACGAAGCCAGTGCCTCAAAGCCTAAGTCTATAAACCAAACACGGCCAGGCCCTGCATGGGACAATTAGGATAACCACATTTCTGAATCTTAATTCAAATTGAAGAAAACTCAATGAATTGTCTGGCCTCAGGTTGCCAGCCCAATCTTGGATGAATTAGCTAGAACAGGCTGGGAGCAGGGAGGGTGGCATCCTGCGAAATGGTCTGGTACAGGAAATAGGGATAAGAGGAAATCCCAGAGAAGAAAAGCTATAGCAAACACAAGAGACACATCTAGTATGGTGAGCAAAGGTAAGACTGGTTACTTGCAGCAGAAAAATAGGGCAGCTTTGTAATTCTCAAAGAAGCTAGCTTCTCCTGGAATAGCCTACTTAGGAGAAAATTCTTTCTGATGTCAATGTACAATGTATCTAAAAAAAGAAAAGAATAATTTAGGAAGTGATTTCTCCTTCCATGCAGAGAAATACTATTCTACCTTTCCCGTAGAAGTCTTTCAATTATCTTTAGTTATCTGAAGACAATGACTGATAGCCACAACCTTTCCCGTTGTTTCTTCTTCAGGTTAAGGAGTCTTGCCTATGCTATTATTGTTGTACCACTTTTTTCTTTTGCTTTTTCCAATCTTATTACAGTGTATCTCTTCTGGAAAGCATAGCACTTCTATTGAGTGCCTATTGCATCCTATGGAGAACTTCTATCTTTGGTCATAGGACTTTTTTTTGACAGTACTGGGATTTGAACTCAGGGTCTCTAGTACTGGAGTTATACTCTCAGTGCTCTTTTGCTTTAGTTCCATTTTAGGAACCATCTTATATTTTTTGCATGAGACAAGAATCAGGCTGAGATCCTCTTACTCAAAGCCTCCTGTGTAGCCAGACAGGTGCACATCACTATATTTGGCTTATCATTGAGACTAGGGTCTCACTAACTCTTTTGCTCCAGCTGGCCTCTACCTCATGAGAAGCTGAGATTATAGCCTAACACCATACCTGGACTATTTTATGACTTTTTGAGAGAAAAAGAAAAAAGTAGCACTACTCTAGAATCTGCAGAAGCTTCTATAATTGAACTTAGTCTCACTGTTTAGTCATAGTGTATGTGAGTCATCTACTAATTGATGGAAAGCTTTTTGAGATAGTGTGTCCAATTCATTTTTGAACCTCCAAGATTTGCATCCAATGTCAGGGACAGAATATATGCATAAAGACAGGGGTGCATTAGTCAACATGAACTTTGTTTTGGAAATCCTGAGGCATTTTATTTTTACATTAAAAATTTATCTTTAAGTAGTTGTACAATGGAGTTCAACATGTCAACTTATGAGCACAGTGCATCTTGAACAATGTCAGCTCTTCCATCATTCTCTCCCATCTCTCCCATTTCACATTTGTGGATGATTTCATTCTGCTGGTGAAATCACACAATGGAAGTGCTAACTTAGCATCCTAGCTCACATAAGACCCTCTTACGGCAATATGTCTCCTCTCCTTTAGTGTCAAGTCCTGACAAGTACTTTCTGAGCTGTGTGTGTGTGTGTGTGTGTGTGTGTGTGTGTGTGTGTGTGTGTTTGTGTGTGTGTTTTCCAAGGCACACAAGGGAACCTAGCAAGAGTTACAGGGACAATTTTCTTAAGGTTATCTGATGGCTTTAGTGTGAATGAGGAAAGGAAATGGTGTACCATAACCAACTGAATGTCATTGAAAGGTGAAATGACAGTCATTGGTTTTAAAACAAAAACTACAACAAAAAAAACCAAACTAAAACAATCACTTCTAGTTTCTCAGACTTGGTGTTCCAGATGTTAAAAGTAGCAAAAAATAGTTTCCATGTGTCACAAACTTGGAATCTGTGATCCAGGGAATATGTTCACCAATCCACTGTTGATTTAGAAAGATAAGACAGTGTAAGGTTTGACCATTGGGCTAAAGAAGCAGGTGTACCGTTCAAACCCTAAGCCAAAAGGTGTTACAAGGAAATATTTGCGTACCTGTCTAAGTGACAGCTAGAAACCCTGATACAAATAGAGCTGGCTGTGGAGACACTGACAAGAGGACTAAAGAGAAATGAACATCAGTGCCTTTGACGGCCAGTTCCTGTGGATTGCTTTCAGGCCTGCTTATGACAGCCTTCCATTGTTCCTTATCTGACCCAGATTTTGAGTTGCTACTCTGAACTTAATTTAAGAAGTGGTTCAGTGTAATGAGTTTCTAACTCTGTATGGAAAACAAATTTGCATTTTTCCAACTGATTAATTTCTGTACTGATTAACTCAGCAAGGTCAGCTTTTGGTCAGTGATGCTGCTGATAGGCACAGCTGATATTTTCCAGTTTTAGGGCTGGGAGGCCTTCCCTGAAGCACTTGTTTTCATTTACTGAAGGCCAAATTATAATTCCAGTGGGGATGAAAATGCTGGAACGCTCATTTGTCGGCCAGGAGTTTCCACTGTCCAGGGCCTTAGCAAAGGAGAAGCTCTGCCCACCCCATCATTCTTAGGCCAAATAGAATCGTCCAAGATGGCCCCTGGCTTTCCTTTCATAGTCTTACTGAAACAGTGTGAAGTTAAAAGTAAGTGGACTTGGGAAAACCTTGCCTGGGAGGACCCAGTACCGCCATGATCAAAGCTGTGTAACCTTGAGTTTGTTGTGTGCCTTGGTTTGTCTATAGAGATTAGAGATGATGGCAGCCTCTTCATGTTATTAGGAGTAAAAAAAATGTCCAACAGTGTTCTGACTCCATAAACATTTAGTATGTGTTAATTTCCCTCCATCATCAAAGTCCTAGGTCAGGTATGATGATGGATTAAGAAAAAGGCTCAACATCATTTATACCACGACCATGTCTTAACTCTCCTCTGTAAATAACCAAATTATTTCTGCTCCCGGGTCTAGAAGTTGGATAATCCTGATTGCATTCAAATCTTGTGTTCTCTAGGAAACCATACAGACTCCCAGGCCCTCCGCTTATTCTTTCTCCTGAATCCCTTTCTCCACTTTCCCAGCTAGCATTGCCCTAAATACACCACATACACTACTGGTGGCATACCGATAGTTGAGGACAAAAGAAAATGTTTTGAGATTATAAAGCTATAAGCATGATGGTTTATGCCTGTACTCGACTAATCAGGAGACTGACAAGTCAAAGGATCTCAATTTGAAGCCAGTCCAGACAGAAAAGTCTGAAATTTCTTCTCCAAAATAACCAGGAAAAAACTTGATTGAGGCATGGCTCAAGTGGTAGAGCGCCAACTATGAGTAAAGAAAAGCCAAGTGAGAGTTTGAGGCACTGATTTCAAGCCCCTAGAACCAAATATAACAGCAAAAAAGTGATTTGATTTGCATAACACTTTTGAATAAGTAATGGTTCTAGTGGCTCTGAGAATGATAAAATCATAGGAGTTAAAGTTGAAGAAATGAGATCTATTCTAACAAGCAGGCACCCACTTACAGGGGCTGCTGTCTTTTTAACTCATAAGTTGCTTTCTACTCTGAGGCCTTTCCCCCTCAAATGGACTGAGTTTACATCTCAGGAAGAATGTATCCTTCTACTTTTAAAATAATTCTATAACTTATTTGCACAAAAGCTAATCATTCTTTTGATTGAAGAAGAGAGTAATATTTCTTGGCTATAACTTTGTAAATTGGCACATCCCCACAGAGATATTCAAAGAAAAGTAGACTGTAAACAAAAATAAAATAGAAATGAGAACTATGACTTCCCCACTGGCACTTTTCTTCCTTGTAGGCATCTCATAGTCCTTGCTAGAAAGGGCATGCTCATGTGAGTTTAGAAATCATGGGGAAGACTACAACACATTCCTAGGGGGTATTAGATTAAAAATGAGCTCATCCTTTGAGCTCTACAGTGACTACTCTGCCAATCAAGCAGGGGTGGCAGCTGGAGAAAGACGTTTGATGTGACCCTTGTCAGCTTCTATCTGTCATAGGAATTATGCTCTTCTTGACTATTGATTATTGGGAGATACCAAAGAACATGAGAAAGAAATTCTTTGTTGTGGATCTTCACACCTCAGACAGGGCTCCTGACCACCCTACCCCCCTCCCTCGCAAATAATTTTATTTGGTTAAAATTAAATATATCCAGTTGTCAGGAAGAGTCACCGTTCATGAGTTATTCAGAGTTTCTGTTTTACATGATCATACCTTACTGACGATGGAAAAGTCCCACTTACCTTTAATGCAGAGGTAATTCCATCTCTAGGAAATTCCTATAGAGCCCTACTCCTAAACTAGAGGAGGTTGGCTCTTCCCCTTCAATTGCTTCTTAACAATAATGCAGTTAGATCATTAAGATGAATTTTAAAATCAAACCTGGGCTAAGAGATGGCGCTTGCTCCTTAAAGAGGCAACTGGTTGACCTTTTTGTTTTGCAACATTCAGAGAAAAAGTTCTTGTTCTCATGTTATGATACATACTCTAAAGTTTAGCATTATTCTTTATCTTTTCAAGGTAGTTAACCTCCACTTTTTTTGTGCAAAGAGTTCTTCAGTGATCCTACTTCTGCTTTCAACCAGGCAAGATGAAACCAGAGCCAGGCACTGGTAGCTCACAACCTAGCTGCTCAGGGGACTGAGATCTGATCATTGCAGTTTGAAGCCAGACAGGGAAGGAAAGTCTATGACTTATCTCCATTAAACTACTAAGAAATGTTGGAAGTAGAATAGTGCCTCAAGTGCTAAAGTGCTTAGCTTTTAGTAAAAGAAACTCAGAGACAGGGCCCAGGCTCTGAGTCCAGGCCCCAGGACCAGCACCCAAAAAAAGAAGAGAAAAAAAAGGAATGAATCCAAAATAACATTTATAGATTCCAATGACTTAGGTTTAACCTGGAAGAAGAAGATAATGTTTTAAAGTTGACCATATATAGTATCTGAATTTATAACTTGCTACTATTTGGCCATTGGCTTTCCCATAATCCTTTGTTTGATTTTTTTTTTTTGCATGCCTCTGAGAAAAGAGTCACCAAAGATCCATTAAAAGCAAAATAGCTCAGTGTTTCAATAATGATGTCAATGTGTAGGGATTTTTTATTTGCCAATGGCAAGATGTAGTTCAAACTAGCCTATGGGTAAATAATTGTTTTCATCTTGTATATCTATCTATCTATCTATTTTTTTAGAAGGGTGAGTTGATAAAGTCTACAAAGTTTAAGCTCCTGGCTTAGGAAAGCTGGAGAATAGCACTGGCTTTGTCTTCTTCCTATCTGTATATTGACTTTGACCTCATTCTTTACCCACTGCAGAAGATCATCACAGCTCAGAAATCCATTTCACCTGGAAGAGATCTGAGTTTGCCTCATCTGCTATTTCTTGAGCAGTTACTGGGGTCATAGATAAAGAGGGTCATATATGTAGATGTAATTTCCCTCAGAACACATGCTAGAATAATACTGGGTAGGGATTTTACAGGGACTAGCAGCAACCAATGTGTGGATGGCAGGGGAACAGAGGTGAGTCAAACAAGGCCTTGGAAAGCTGGAGTGTGGCCCCAATTTGTGTCTATATTAATGAACTTGGGAAAAAGAATGAAGATCAAGAATAGCAGAATGCCTATGAGGTTGAACAAATGATAGGAGGGGAAACCATGTCTACTACTAGTATCTAATGTGTCATTTGGAGCAAAGACTACATTGCTGTCAATCAATAAGCTCAGACTAATGAGACAAACATTTGAATCTCTCTCTTGGTACCATCTAGAATTGGATACATTTCTTGAGTTTCTTTGTTCTATAAATTTGCCTAAAGATCAGGTTATTTCTATCTTGATGTTCTGCCTTGTCCAACGTATAGATCCATATGGTCAAATCTGAGCCACTCTATTGTCTTCTACACATAAGAAAGGCAACAGGGGCTATAGGACAAGGATCTCCTTGCAAAATTAAAAAGTGATTTTTCAAGTTATTACATTGGTCACCACAATCATAAAGACATACCTCTCTACTGGAAAGGCTGGGAAAAGTGATCTTTAGCTGGATAATGTGCTCAGATAGAGTTCAGAGGGCTCTATTATTATAGATTCTATCAACAGTTTGCATCTATGCTACCACCAATGTGAAAGAGTTCTTAAAACCACTCCAGTTTCATTGGGGTAGAGGGGTATTCAATGTCTATTATGCTGGCTAAAATATATGTAATTAGATGAGGACAGGTCCAACCACTGTGTAGATGTAAGTTTGTATAAAGCTGTTACTTGTCAAATCTTGGTAGGACAAATACCTTATTCTTTGCCATTGAGGTTACATTTGTGCTGCATTCCCTCCCCCCACCCCCGCTGTGTCTGTCAAAACAAAAGGTAGATTGGGTCTATGCTGTATCATTATATGTTTCCCAGTTTAAGTGTGAATGATAAGGGTGAGAGATGGAGAGAGATTGCCTAAACTTGAAAGAAATAAGGCATATTGTGACATTTATAATGAGCCATCTTCACCATTATCATCCTTTGCTTCCCTTGTACAATTTTCCCTATATGTTCTCTAGAAGTAGAAAGTGCTGCCCCTCAGAACATTTCTCCCATCTTGGTTTAAAGCAGTTTTTTTTTTCCTTCCCAGGTCTCCAAGCAACAGAATCTTAAAAAAAAAACCCAACAAATATTCATTTTCTGAAACCTAATTTAATTTCAGCAATGACTAGGCAGCAGAGCTTATCAGATCATAGAATGTCTGAATTAACAATTCTCTCCTAGTGATGGAGTTACTCAATTTCATTTATTCGCTTATTATTATTATTATTATTATTTTGCCACACCTGGTTAAAAATGTGCACATTCAGTTCTAACCTTGGCTTGTCTGACAATGATTTACTCATTTGTGATCTCAGAGTATCAAGAAACATTGGAAGCAATCACCTCACTGCCAATAAATGAGATCCAACATTATTTTTCTAAAATAGGGATTAGTGTGTCTCCCAAATATAGCTTCTAATCTGAGTGAGAAATAAACTAGAGTTTTTTTTATTTTAGGAGCAAATTCTCAAGTATGGAAGTAAAGTATTCATCTTTCATAAATTCTAGGGCTGATGAGTCATTACTGACATGTAACATCCAATTAAAGCCCTGAGAAATGTAACTATGTGTCAGACATGGTGGGGGTGATAAATTGTACCACATTCTAAAAGTCATGTTTGGGTAAATGCTGTGTTGCTGAAAGACTGCAATTATAGCCTGCTTTGAATGGGCTGCCTTTGTTTTAAACATAGGGTAATGGAGTTCTAAATAGAGAGATCAGGTTAACAAAAGACATTGCAGAGCACACTTTAACCAGGCAAACTAGAACTTGAAGTTTGGCCATCACTGTCATTGTTACCTGTAGTTAAAATCTGTCAAAATATGGCAGTTCCTAAAATTCTTTTGTCCATACAGCTTAATTTCTCTCTTAATGACTAGGCCATGTTGGCCAGAACTGGTTTATTGATAAATAGTATGAGCCATCCACACAACACAGAATCTCAGAAATCACCAAATGAAGTTGGTTTATAGCCAGACAAATGCAAAGTTTGCCTGCTTTAAATTTTACATTTTTCTAGCCAAGTGTTGATAGCTTTTTGCCCGGAATCCTACCTACTCAAGAGGCTGAGATGTGGAGGATCCTAGTTTGAAGCTAGCTCAAGCTGTAAAGTCTGTGAGACTGTGTCTCCAAAATAACCAGCAAAAAAGCTGAGCTGGGGGCATGGACCAAGTGGTAGAGTGCCAGGGTAGCCTAACAGTGTGAGGATAAGTCATGGAAGCTTGAGAGAAGGAGGAGAAAATAGTATTCAAGACCTCAGTGTACAACTTTCAGGACCTGGGGCAGCCTCCAGGTCCAGGTGGCTGCCTACCAACCTCACTTATTGCCAGAACCACATTCCTTGTTGTTGTTGATCATATAAATAACCTTGGTCTTACCATCCCTGATGGGCCAACCCTAGAATTTGTTGTGGTAAAAACAATGTTAGAAGTGCTATACACACACACACACACGCACACACACACACACACATATTCACATGTGTATATGCATACATGCATACACACAAGTATTGTTGTAGAGTACATTCAGGCCTTTCTTCATTTATTTATTGGAAGTATGGGGGTTTGAATTGGCTTGTGTTTCCTAGACAGGCGTTTTACCACTTAAGCCACACACATTTCTTTTTTGCTTTAATTATTTTTTCAGATAGGCTGCTGGTGCTTTCTGATGGATGCTGGCCTTAGACCAAGATCCTCCTATCCACGCCTCCTGTGTACCTGGGAGTTCCAACTGTGTGCTGTCAGGCCTAGTGTATTTGCTGAGATGAAATCTCACTATGTCTAGACTATCCCTGAACCATGATCCTAGGGATCTCTGGCTCCGAAGTACCTGATATTATAAGCATGTGCCACCTTTTCATCTCTTTAAATTACTATATGCGTTCCTTGTAGAAGTAATGGTACACATCTTTCTACATAGTAATCCATTGAGCATCCATTGTGAACTGGAGAATAGAAACCCAAAAGATGAATATGATTTACTTTTAGCGTTTTCTCATTGTCTAGTAGGAAAGCAGCATCCATATAAATGATTTCCACTTGTGGGATATGTATGGTGTTGGAATTCTATTTGAGCTACTACAGAAGAGCAGCAGATAATAATCAGACTTGGACAAAGGTGGCCAGGCATAAAGAGAGATAATTTGGCCTTTGAGTATTTGGGGTACTTATTGATTTGCTTATCTTGAGTCAATATGGTTGTGGTTGCCAATCCTGAGCAAACCAAAAGGGGAAAAAATGAGGGATATGCAGATGTCATCAGTGAATACTCATGAGTTGGATTTAATAATAGAGTTAAAAAATAAAATGATTCATGATCATTTAAAAGGAGGACTAACCCGAAAAGCTTCAATTAACAGTTTCTCTTAAGACAACAGAAGACCTAGCAACATCTGGCCTTCTTTTTCTCATGTCAACAAGTGGACTGTGCTCTTTGGTTTTGTATAATTCTTACCCAGCCCTCATCACGCAATTGTATTTTCTCTTCTAGTCCCTGTGAAGGTTTCACCTTGATCCTTATTCACTAGGATGGTAAAGCCAAAGAGCAGTTGAGGATGTCTGTAGCATACAACACCGCGTAATAAAACTTTATGCTTTTGGGTTAAATCAAAATGTTATGTATCTATCAAAGATGACCATTAATACGTGTTCATTTGCCAAAATGCCATTAAAAATATCTACTAGGGAATTGCTCATTTGCTGATTGAGACATAACCTTAAAGAATGAGGTCATTAGCAGATCCATGTCTTAGCATATTTCATTATTACAGAAGAAACTTAAGGATCAAAAGTATAGTAATAGCCGGGCACTGGTGGCTCACGCCTGTAATCCTATCTACTCAGGAGGCTGAGATCTGAGGATTGCAGTTCAGAGCCAGCCTGGGCAGGAAAGTCTATGAGACTCTTATCTCCAATAAACCATTAGAAACCCGGAAGTGGTGTTATAGCTCAAGCAGAAGAATGCTCGCCTTGAGCTGGAGAGGGCAAGGACAGTGCCCAGGCCCAGAGTTCAAGCCCCACGACCGACAAAAAAAATATATATATATATATATATAGTAATAAAAATGAAAGTGTTCTAGAAAATCAATGTGGTTTATAAGAGGATGAAGGAACAAAGTCAGTGCAATAAATTCTCTGGATGACAGAATGAATTTGAACTTGGAAAAGCTGGGGAAGAAAGCTGGGAAGCAGTTGAGGGGCCTCCTCAAAATTTCATATGTAATATAAAAATTATGGACCTGGGGTATGTAGGGAGAAAGGAGCCCTCACAGACTGCTGGTGGAATTGTAAAGTAGTGCAAACACTGTGGAAATCAGTATGGAAGATCTTCAAAAAATGAAAAATAGATCTACCCTATGAGCCTACCTTAATGCTCTTGGGTATATATCTAAAATGTATACAAAGATATAAATGTATTCCAAGATTTATCACAGCATTATCAACAGTAGCCAAACTGTGGAGTCAGCCAGGGTGCTGATCAAATAAATCAACCAACAAATGAATGAAGAGAAGATGGCATATGCATGCTATGAACTACTACTCAGCCATAAAGAGAAAGGAATTTTCGTCATTTACATAAAAAGTAAATGGAACTGGACACTATCATGTCAAGAAGATTAGCCAATCTCAAAGCCAAATACCACAGCTTTAATCATCGATAGCTCTATATATCTATATAAAACATGGATGCAACTGTGGGACTATTGGGGGGAAATGAGGAAAGTGGGGTAAGGAAAAAGAATGATGGTGGATGAAAATCATAATATGTAATGTTTATATGTAAAGATGGGATAATGAAACGCACTGAAAGCTGTTGAATATATAAACAGGCATATGAGGATGGGGAAAGAGAGCAGCGGATGAGGTCAATCTGATTAAGTTATAACAATATATGTGTGAATTACCATGGTGAAATCACTGGTAATTAGCAATTATTTAGTATATAATTAATATACACTAAAAATTTCAAAAAGTGAATGACAGTCTAGGCTATGTTGGAAGTTAGGTACCAGCTGAGACAAGGAGAGCCAGCAAAGAAGGTAAATGAACAATGAACCTTGTTGACAGAGGAGATAAGGAACAGAGATAGATAGGAGGCGTGTTTTTGATCAAGGTACCTCGCATACATGTATGGAAATATCACAATGAAATCCTCATTGTAAAGGTAATGTATGCTAATAAATTTTTTTGGAAAATGTGCTGTACTGAGTGGGCTAGGGAAGGGTGAGAGGGAGGCCTTCTGGAAAGTGTTATAATGCTACCTTCAACCTGGGCTGAGGACTACTGTGAGAATCTGGGTTGGTTTCCTATAGGGCATATCCTAGGCATTCTTCACTTCCTGTTTACAAATCTGTTGGAGCCCCATTCTTCATGAATTTAAGCCTCTCTTGAGCCTGTTAAATAGTAAAGAAAACCAGAGGTTAGAAACTCAGAAGTTAGTAGGCCCAAGCTGTACAGTCAAAGAAGGCGCCTTAGAAACCCAGCAGGGGTGGGTATTTCCTTGGCATTTAGCCCAGCAAGTCAAGGTGGTTTATAATTAATATGCAGCCTGGTTATTCCACTTCCTCCCTAGATTTTTAGCTCCCTCAGTAGCAGCTGTCTTTGTGTCATCAGCGTAAGTAGAGCCCATACACAAACACTAAAGGGGTCGCTTTGCAACCAGTAAAAAAGGTAGCCTTTTGTTTGCCTGAGAAAAGGAGCAGAAATGAAAGGTGTGGGCTGAGAGAGTAGAGGTAAGAGAATAATTCCCCTCTTTGCTCACATTTTCCCCAAGTTTCACCTTCTCAGCAATTTGTGTTGTGAGCCTAGATAATGACATTTGGATGGTGATGAAAGGATCTCAGATAGAGAGATGTAAAAGCAAACAATGAGAAAATATTCCAAGCATCAACTCTTTTAATATCTATACATATATATGTATGTATGTGTGTGTGTGTGTGTGTGTGTGTGTGTGTGTGTGTATGTCTATATGTATGTATCTGTTCTCTTGTCTTCCCACAAAGCAGCTCCCAACCTCTTACCAAGCTCAATGTCCTTAAACTTAGAATCTGTCCTGGAAAAGGGCAAATTAGTTTAGTTAAGCAGGATAACAGCTTTTGGACATTGAACCATTTTCCTCTTCTTCTGTGAGCAAAGTTAGTAAAGTACTCAAAGAAGGTGCCCCATGAGAGAGGGTCTCAATCCTGACTGTCTAAGAGAATCACCTGGGAAACTATTTATAAAAAATATACCCAGCCATCCTCCTGTAACAATAAACTTAATCATTGGAGGTAGAATTCAGGCATCAAGAATGAACAGCTCCTTAGGTAATTTGTATGTGCAATCAGTATGAGGATTACTTCCTTCACAGTTTAGGTCAATTTCTTTGTTTTTTTTGGGGGGGGGGGGGGTCCGGTCGTGGGGCCTGAACTCTGGGCCTGGGCGCTGTCCCTCAGCTCTTCAGCTCAAGGCTAGCGCTCTACCACTTGAGCCACAGCGCCACTTCCAGCTTTTTTTCTTTTTGCTTATGTGGTGCTGAGGAATCGAACTCAGGGCCTCAGGCATGCAAGGTAAGCGCTCTACCACTGAGCCACCTTCCCAGCCCAGTTTAGGTCAATTTCTAAGGTCTTGCGTGACATTACAAGGTCACTTTCAGAGGTATCCATGTCAGCTCAGTAGTTAGCTGCCATCTACAGGCAGACCACGAGACCGATAATCCTCCTTCTATCTCTGTCCTACTGAATGTCTGCCATTTTTTCTGGACCAACACACATCTATGCTACTTTTCATAGCATAGGCTCCTTTGCCTAACAACTGCTCCTGTGGTCTCCAGTTTGCAGCCATGATGGTCAGAGATTTCTGAAATCCTCTGTGACCCTGGATTGGCAAATCAGGATAGAACCATCTTTACCCAGAGTAGCTGGGTCAGGAACAGGCATATGACTGAATCCTAGTCAATACAGGACAAGTTTCTGGACCACTGAGAGCTGCACAGGCACTGTAGCAGTGTAGCCTGTCACCTGGTCCCATGGGGTGGATCCAGCCTTGTACTGGGGAAGAAGTTAACCAGGAAGGGTTGGTAAGGTGGCTCACTGATATGTAACCGTAGCTACTTAGGGAGCAAGTAGGGGAAGCATGGTCTAAGGTAGGCCTGAGTAAAAATGTGAGGTGCTTCCTTAAAAAGCACTAAAATGCTGGATGCTGGTGGTTCACACCTATAATCCTAGTTACTCAGGAAGCTGAGATCTGAGGATTGTGGTTTAAAGCCAGCCCAGGCAGGAAAACCTGTGAGACTCTTATCTACAATTAACTACCAGAAAACCGGTAGTAGTGCTGTGGCTTCAGTGATAGAGTGCTTGGCCTTGAGGTGAAAAGCTGAGGGACAGTGCCCAGGCCCACAGTTCAAGCCCCAGGACTGCCCCCCCGAAAACAAAAAAGCATGGAAGCAAAAAACACTAAGCTATGTTTCCAGTGGAAGCCCCTAATTCAATCTTCAGTATCACACAAGCAAGCAAGCAAACAAACAAACAAAAAATCAGTCTAGGAATGTGGCTTAGTGGTAGAGTGCTTGCTAGCATGCATGAAGCACTGGGTTCGATTCCTCAGTGCCACATAAACAGAAAAAGCCAGAAGTGGCACTGTGGCTCAAATGGTAAAGTGCTAGCCTTGAGCTAAAGAAGCTCAGGGACAATGCCCAGGAACTGAGTTCAAGCCCCAGGACTGCCCCCGAAAAAACAAAAAAGCATGGAAGCAAAAAGCACTAAGGTATGTTTCCAGTGGAAGCCCCTAATTCAATCTTCAGTATCACACAAACAAGCAAACAAACAAATTAGCCTTGGACTTCCAGACTACACAAGCCCGGTGCTCCCTTGCTTGCATTGTGTTCATTGGCCTTTTTATTACTTTCAGTCCCATGTCCTTCTGTCCTTTGCAAAGAAAATGTCAATGAGTCTGTAAGCATTATGTCCACCTTTTGTCCTCAGCTCCACCCAGACTGGAACCCCACCCTCTCCTGGAGTTCCCTCCAAACAGCGGGCCCCTCCCTCTCTCTGCCCAGACCCACCTGAACTCCCATTTACCTCACTTCCTACACCTCAGATCCTGCTCCTACCTAGATAGTGGAGGCTGCTATGTGCTCTCTCTCCAGGGCAAATATGGCTTCTCTAATAAACCTTGTAACAATCTTTCTCCTGTGCCTGCCTTCCTCCTCGTGGTCCCCTGGCCTGGATGTGACGGATCCTTTCATTAGTGGCCCATACGGGGATCGAACCAGCGACCTTGGCATTGTCAGCACAGTTATGGTCGTGCTGAAGAGTGAAGATGCACAGGAGCCCCTGTACAGAAGGGACAGCCCATCCACACCCAGGCACGGTGAGGTGCAGGTGCCCATTGGATGTGAGGAATTTGAAGGCCAAAATGAAAACGAATTCAGTAAGCCATAAAGAAAACGCTCCTGCATGTGACTGCCATCTGACAATAAGCATAAGCCCATGGCAGTGTTCTGCTGCTCCCAAATAAACATCACGACGTGCCTAATCTCACTCTACTTCTTCTAGAGTTTTAATTTTTACCCTTGTCTCTCCTCTGTCCTCTTGTGTGGAGAATACCATGCACAGCCACCTGGAGAACAGCCCCAATGGAGTCTCCCTGGGTGTGGGCAGAATCTGTGAGAGCCATAGGCATGCCTCAAAACATGGCCTCCACTTAGTTTCTCCTAGGAGCAAGGAACAGCCTGCTCAAGTATGGTCAAGTATCACAAAGGGAAGTGTTTGGTGTTCTGTCTCCATTCAGGGTTCTGTCCTGAAAAGTACACACCATATAAGCCTTTATTGGCTGTCAAGAGTGGTAGAGCTATGGGTTGTGGGGGACTTAGTTTGTGTCAGATACTTTATGTGTGCATGGGAGTATATATGCATATATATATATATATATATATATATATATATATATCAGACTTATCTAATCTATTCATTTTATGTTTCCAGACAGAGAAGGTTATTCTTGTTATTTTGTGCCTGTGAAAGCTTAAGTCATTTTCGGAGTCACATGGTCATGAAGTTTCAGATACAGGATTCAAACTGTAGAATTTGCATTCCAGTATAGAATCTTCTGCAGAATGCTGAATGTTAGCATCTATAAGGCTACTTCCTGAATCAAGGATCAAGTCCTATAGCAGAAAAAAAAAGAAAGAAAAAATAGGAAAGAAAGCAAAAGAAAAAAGAAAAAATAGTGAAGGCTGCAGGATTCAGGGTTCCAAAGAACGCTCCTGGTAGGTGTATGAATCTATAGCCTTCATTAGCAACCCCCGACCCCCATGGATGGAATGTCTGGTTGGAGTTGAGTTTGGTGGTTTAAATATGTCTTGGTTTAGCAGGGCTGTCCCAAGGGGTAAGGGGTAGAATAACTCAGGAATCAGCTGTGTGACCAAGTACTAGGTCAGGATACAGTACCTGAGCAGTGACCCCATGAGGGGTGTTTTGTTGGTAGGAAAAAATGTTTAACAATATTGTGTTTTTAAAAATTTCATATGCCATTCCCCAGGGATTTTTATTTCTAACCATAGCTCTGAATTACAACCTTATTAACAGCGGTGCCTCCAAATTGGAGCTTTCTTCTCCCAGAGCATGAGGGCTGTTGGAGGGTGCTTCTTGTTGGTCGTCTCCCACGGACAATACACTGGTTTCAGTGGGTTCAACCTGTCCTCCTTGTCCCAAATAGTCCAATGGAATAAAGAGGCACAATTTTACTTCTTGTTACTTCTTACATTTTGGTTTTTAAAAAATTTCTGTTTTTTTTCCCTTAAGGTTGAAAAACAAAGCTTTTCAATGTGGCTATCCTCTTCCTGTGGTTAGAAGCTGACTCTGAAATTTCAAAGAAAATGGCTTTGTTCAGATTTAAGGAAACAATCACTGCACAGAAAACATTGATATGACTTTTAATGGCCATTTACCTGATTAATATCCTTTGATGTTACAAGGCAGTGTGAGACACACTGATTTAATGAAAGTCAACTACAAAGCGTGGACCAGGTGTGTTACTAAGAAACAATCTCTTGTGTGATTTAATTAGTCAAAGCATTGCAGGGAGCAATTATAAGCCACCTTACAGAAGTGACAGCAATATGGAGCCCTCTGCTCTAAATTGGTTTCTTTTTTAAAGAAAGAAATCATGATTTAATAACTGTATATCTCAAGGGAGAAATAAAACCTCCTGTAATTGAGAGCATGAAGGAAGGAGAAGAAGGAGGAGGAGGAGGAGGAAGAGGAGGAGGAAAGAGAAGGAGGAGAAAGAAGACGAGGAGGAGGAGGAAGAGTACATACTAATTACAATTTTTAGATATTCTACCATCTCTCTAATTTTCTACTGGGAAAAATAAAAACAATTCACAATTATTTTTGGGAGGACTTGAAAAATAATTGTTTCTGTTAGGTTTTCTTAGTCTGAAGTCCTCTCTGTCAATATTATCTTTGAAATTGGCATTTCAATTGGTGTGGCAATTTTGGAGATATCCTGGAATGATTCCACCTGGGCAGGTTGAAGGCTGGACATGGAAGTTGACTTTATTGTATTGTTACATAAAGGAATTAGACTTGTGATAGTTTGATGGGTCTCCCCCCCTCACCCCTGACACACACACACTTTTTTTTAAATCCTCATGCTTTGGTTTAATGATGTGTCAACCTACCATGGAAAGATTGACTGGCATAATGCTTATTACTTAAGATAAAGATAGATTTCTTGCGTGATGTGGGAGCTTTACAATAGATAGGGTCTTATCAGAGAAAGTCGGCCTCACCCAAGTAGGATTTGTGACTGACTTCTACATTTCAGTTTTCTATACTTTGACTTAAATAAAGGAGACAGGTGTTCAGTGTAGAGAGGAATAAAGACTTGAGAACAGAAATGGAAACTTCCTTTCTCCATCCTGCTGCAACTTTCCTGACTGGAGGTCTAGTGAATATGTATACATCAAGAGCCCAAATTCCCGTCTCTTTCTATCTATCTATCTATCTATCTATCTATCTATCTATCTATCTATCTATCTATCTATCTATCTATCTATCTATCTACCTATCTATCCATCCATCTACTCTCATATATTCTGAAAGTATTTTGTCTGAAGTTACTGGGTAGAATTAGTTTGGATTCTTTCACCCTGAATGGATTTCTTCAGGGATCTAAGGTGCTGTCTAGGATTCAGTTTCTACCTGGGATTAGGTTTTGGGACCCCATGATGGTCAAGATGAGTTACAGAGACAGGATATTAGCTGCAGTCCTTGTTGCCTGCAATATTTGTAAACTGTGGACTGCCCGGGGCTTGTTTTGTGTGTGTGTGTGTGTGTGTGTGTGTGTGTGTGTGTGTGTGTGTTGTTGTTGTTTCTTCTTGTGTGCCAGAACTGAGCCTTTGAAGCTCAGGGCCTCTCTAGCTTGGCTTTGTCACTCAAGACTGGTGCTCTATCACTTGAGACATAGTTCCACTTCTGGCTTTTTGGTGGTTAATTGGAAATAAGAGTCTAATGGAGTTTTCTTCCTGAAATGATCCTGCGGATATCAGGCTCCTGAGTAGCTAGGACTAAAGGCACAAATTTGTCACTAGGATTACTTGGCCAGTGCCAGACCATGCTATGGCCTGTTTTTATAAAGAATGTTCTATTGGAACACAACACATTCAGTTGCATGTTGCTGGTCTTACGATTCAGTGGTCCAGTTGAGTGATTTCCACAGAGGCCATCTGACCCTTCTAAACTGTCAGAGCTCATTTCTGATGAGCAATGCTGGTTTATAAAGACTGCTAGTTGAGAAGACCCTGGAGAGAGTTAGTCCACCTCAGCTCATTGAGGGATCATCCCCAGTTGGAGGGAGAACTCCTAATGCAATTTGATCCCATTGGAAGGAATTTGAGGAGCCCTCCTTAGCTCTAGAGGAAATTGTAGGTTGCATAATGAGTTTATAGGTAAGCCTCTGCACTCCAAAACCTTTAGCTCTAAGCCCTTTTGGTGTGGATATGATATTTTCTTAAAAATACCTTTAAAAGTTGAAATAAAAAAAACAAGTATTGCTTTCTTTTTAAAGCTCACAATAAAGGCTAATGACCAGGGATGCTATTCAAAATGCCCAACACTAGGGGCATATGCATTGACCAATCACGAGGATGCCAGCCTTAGACAATGAGTGCCGCCTAACGGTCTGTCTGGTGCACTGTCTGCTCTGCAAATGATTCCTGTGACCACCCACCCCTGACTCTATCTCACTCTTTATTCTTGGTTTGGTATACCATGTCTAGAGAGTTCTGTGTACTTCTATGTAGACCCCCAGTGAATTTGAAATGTTGAGGGACAGTTTTTTCTGTAGTGATATCATAATAAGTGGCTATCCTAAAATGTGTTACTTTTTCATAGGTCTCTAAGCATTCATACAACTAAGGCAGGTTAGACAGTTACGGATGCTGAGTAAAGCTATACGTGCAAATTTGTAGATGAATGCAGAGGTCGTTATTAATAAATCACTACTTGATTTAAAAAATATTAAATTACTATTTTAGGAAACTAGTAAATATCAACTACCATGGTTGTCAGAGAAATGTTCTGTTACAAAATGGCTAAAACAAACAAATGAGCAAAAAACTATAGATATTCATATATTAGCCTTGCTAGGCATAAAAGTTTTTGGAAGTATGCAGAAAACATACCTAGAAACTGATAAAGCCATTGCTTTTGTGGAAGGAGCTATGGGATAAGGGATAGGTAAGAGACCATATGTTGGTAGATTTAGATCTTTGAATCATGTTATTACACTATGTGTGTAAAAGGACAAAATATTGCACTAACAGTAGGAGGAAAAAGTGTCTTTGTGGTTGATGTTGATCTTCT
This sequence comes from Dipodomys ordii, assembly GCF_000151885.1. Lineage (NCBI taxonomy): Eukaryota > Metazoa > Chordata > Mammalia > Rodentia > Heteromyidae > Dipodomys > Dipodomys ordii. The sequence continues at coordinate 4,140,918 of NW_012267322.1, read as the reverse complement.
TGGTCGGGCCAGTGACCCCCAACAATTGTCCTCAGATCAGATCAAGTAATTGAGTACTTAAATTACTATCAACAACCCCAAGGGAGCTCTGGGGCTTTCCTGAAATAAACTGCAGACTGAAATCCTTTCTTGAAAAAAAAACAAAGAAAACTAAACATAAAATATAGATCCACTAAATTAAAATCATTTCACTGGAACTTAAATAATCCCCAGAGATTCCAGCCCGGCAAACAGCAGCTGCTACTCTAGGGGTCCCTCCCCTTCCCAGGCTGTGTGTGACCTGTGGGTCCCAGAGGTCATGCATTGACCCATAGCCTCTGTGAGTGGCAGGAGATGGAGGAGCAGCTGTTTCTGGAGGTTGAGAGCCCAAGGCCAAGGCTTGGACCTCAGGGCTCCAGCCCCACCACCCCTCTCCCAAATAGCAAGATTGAGGAGGAAAACCTCCCAGTTAGGATGAGAGGATTTTTAATGCACTTTTTTTTTCCAATACAGGAGTTTGAACTTCAAGTCTTGCACTTGGTAGACAAGTGTGCTACCACTTGAACCAGTCCACCAGCCCTTTTTGTGTGGGATATTTTTTGAGATAGGGTCTCATTTCGTACTTGGGTTAGATTGAACTGCAGTCTTATTTGTGTCTTCCTGATGTGCAGCAACCACAGTTGCCATATCACACCTAGCCATTGGATAACAAACTTTAAAAATTATTTAATTATAAAGATGCTGTACAGAGGGGTTACAGTTACATGAGTAAGGTAATGGCAAAGAATTTGAAGCCATCAAAGCCGACAATTAGAAAGAAAGGAAATAAAAAACAAAGTAGAAAGTATTGACAGTAGGTTAGACCATGCAGAAGATTGAATCTCCGGCATTGAAGACAGCCTAGATAATATAGAGAAAGAACATACAGCTATCCAAGACAAATCCAAGAAATATGATAGGCCTATTCAACATTTAGGAGACACCATCAGAAGGCCTGATCTGAGGATAATGGGTGTAGAGAAGCACCTAGAGACAGAAGTTAATGGTCTAGGAAATTTATTTAACAGGATCCTAGCAGAAAACTTCCCAAACATGCAAAAAGATAGGCCTATTCAGATACAAGAAGCTTTTAGAACCCCAAATAGACCAGACCAGAGCAGGACATCCCACTATCACATTATAATCCACACAGGATCAATTCAGACCAAAGAAAGGATCCTTAAAGCTGTCAAGGAGAAAAGATCAATCACCTATAAAGAGAAACCAATTAGAATAACTTCAGCAGAGACAATTAAAGCAAGGTAATGAGTACATTTCTTGTCAAGCATACCCCTTCCTTTGTTGTTAACAAACTTTTTAACCAGGCTGCCCTTAAACAATGATCCGGTGAACTCAGCCTCTCAGGCAACTAAGGTTACAGGTTTGAGACACTGTGTGAGCATTTAATTACTTCTTTTCAAAGGAAATTTACTAGCAGTTATATTCTTTTTATCATCTTGTACAGTAACAACAATTATTTATTGAGCCCTTACTATATGCTTGTTAAAAGTTAATGGTTAAGAAAAACAATTAAGTTATTGTTTTAATGTACTATGTGATTTCTTTTTTCTATTGTGGTTTTTTTTTCCCACTATGGTTCATCCTTTGTTGTCACTGTGTTTGATTTTGGTACGCTAAGTATTGTATATATGTTTATCTGAATTAGGGAAGAGAAAAAATAAACAAAATCATGAGATAAAGGAAAAAGGGTAAACCATTGCAACGGGGGCGGGGGGGCTGCATTTGAAGGGGAGGTAAAGTGAGAGAAAAATGGAGAGGCTAACAAGTTCTACAAGAAATGTACTCACTACCTTATATATGTAACTGTAACCACTCTGTACATCACCTTCACAATAAAAATAAATTTAAGGGCTGGGAAGGTGGCTCAGTGGTAGAGTGCTTGCCTTGCATGCATGAGGCCCTGGGTTTGATTCCTCAGCAGCACATAAGCAAAAAGAAAAAAGCCAGAAGTGGCACTGTGGCTCAAGTGGTAGAGTGCTAGCCTTGAGCTGAAGAGCTGAGGGACAGCACCCAGGCCCAGAGTTCAGACCCCACTACTGGACCCAAAAATAATAATAAAAAAATTAAAAAAATTAATTGCTCCATGTGGCTCATGCTTGTAATCCTAACTATGTGGGAGGCTGAGATCTGAGGATGCTAGTTCAAAGCCAGCCTAAGCTGTGAGGCTCTTATATACAATTAACCAACAAAGCTGGAAGTAAAGCTGTGGCTCAAGTGGTAGAATGGTAGCCTTGAGCACAAAAGCTCAGGGACAGATACTGAATTCAATTTCCAGGACCAGCACAAAAAATGAGAAAGAAAGGAGGGAGGGAAAGGTGGGAGGGAGAGAAAAAGGAAAGGAAAGAAAAGAAAGGTGATTTTCTAACTAGTGCACTTGGCGTTAAACCTACTTTACTGATAGAGAAGCTCAAAGTAGTTAAAATTGATTGTTTAGCTCCTGTGTCTCAAAGGCTCATTCTCATATATAATATATATATATATATATATAATTTTTTTTGCCAGTCCTAGGGCTTGAACTCAGGGCCTAGGCACTATCCCTGAGCCTCTGTACTGAAAGCTATGCCACTTGAGCCACAGCAATACCACTTCTGGCTTTTTCTGAGTAGTTTATTGGAAATAAGAGTCTCATTGACTTTCTTGCCCAGGCTGGCTTTGAACCGGGATCCTCAGGTCTCAGCTTCTTGAGTAGCTAGGATTATAGGCATGAGCCACTGTCTCCCAACATTCACTCTCATATTTTGTTGCCTGAATAAATACTTCTATAGATTCAATTTAGGATAAGATGGCTTAATAATTTCCACTGGGAACCATCCTATGTAAGTGTGAAGCTCTGAAGAGATTGGCTTAGAGCAGAAGTACTGTTCTATCTGGAAATAGAACTGTGCTCCAGGTCCATGTTATACAGACTGGTCTGTACAATGGCAGGCAACAGTGGTTCTTTAAGATCAGTGATCCTATGGTAAAGTAGAACCGAAGAGCTCCTAATCACTGAGTGATGTTGGTGATTATGTCACTGCTTACGCATTTTTTAAAATTTAATTTAATTTAATTTTTTTGTGAACATACTGTACAGAGGGGTTACAATTACATGGGCAGGATAATGCGTACATTTCTTACCAAGCATTGCAGCCTCCTCCTTTGTTTACCCTTCACATCCCTTCCCAGCTTCCCCCCTACCCCCCAACCCAATCCTCCCCCCTCCCCCCCACCCCACACCAACGTTGTAAAGCTCATTTTCGACATGACAACTTGTACTTCTCATTGTTGCAACAGGTCCACCTGTATCCTTAAACGACTTGTTTTTCCCCATCTCCTCCACAAGTTATACTAACATCAAATATAGTGAAAGCAGGGGTTATACTGTGGGGGAGGGACATACAAAGCAACAAAGAGATAATCTTATAAATGTGTTAGAAACAAATGCATGAAAGAAAAAAAACATTAAAATACATATCTAAGGGTTCATTTTCCTAACATCACATTATCTGACCTTTTCCGCTTGACTCATACATATACTAGATATTGCAAATAGGGGAAACCATGGGACCTATGTTTCTTTGGGCCTGGCTTACTTCACTTAATATATTTTTTCCAAGTTTTTCCATTTCCTAACAAATGGGGAAATGTCATTCTTTCTGATGGAGGCATAGAGTTCAACCACTTTAGAAAGCAGTATGGAGGTTCCTCAAAAGACTTCAAATAGAACTCCCCTATGACCTAGCAATCCCACTTTTGGGCATTTACCCAAATGTTTACAGACAAGACCACACTAAAGCTACCAGCACAACTATGTTTATTGCAGCATTATTTACTATAGCTAAGATATGGATCAAGAAAATGTGGTATATATACACTGTTCAGGCATTTGTGCTAATGTAGTGTAAACAAATCTACTTTGCTGCCACCTGTATAAAAGTAGAGCCATTGGGTATGAAGCCTAATACTTGATGAACAGTATTCCTTCTCATGAACAGGAAGTTGGCCTAAAACAGTAGGTCAAGTGATTGACATCTACCATCTAGGTTTGTGTCAATTCCCTCTATGATATTCAAACAGCTGTGAAATTGCCCAGTGGCTAATTTCTCACAATGTGGGTCCCCACTGGTATGATAATATCCACTATGCACTGAATAATTTGTGCCAACTTCTGTTCAAAGACATGCTCTCATCACAGTTACTCACAGTCATTCCAGAGGAATAGAACTATTATGTCTCCTATTTTCCTGGGGAGGAAACTGAGGCCTAGAGAAACTCTGTTTCACTCTGAATGGCAGGGTTGGGATTTGAACTCCTGTCTCTTCTTATTTTTATCACAAATATTATATCTTCCAAAGTATTTTTGCCATGGCATATATATCTGACCTGTGTCATGTCACAGGGGGCTACACTGCCATCATAATTCACCTCTCATGATTCATTACTCCTGATCTGATGGTGACTGCTTGCTTTATGTGCCTGCTGGCTTCTCCACTATTCTCTCTTTTCTAGCCTACAGTTCGTAAATCATTGAAGTTCAGCTTCTGCTCTGGGAGTTTCTACTTATCTAGTTTGAGGAAGTATTTAGGAAGTATTTAGGAAGGAAGTATTTAGGAAGGAAGGTTTGTTTTTATTTATTTATTTACCCTCTCAGGTGTGCATTTTTATTTATGTTGACTCATGTCTACTTATTTTTTACACTTTATATCAGAACCAGATCCACTTTTGTTGCTGAAATTGCTCTGATATAGCCACTGAGAGCCCTTTGGCATGGGCTTTTTTGTGTCATTTTTCATGTTTTCTTTTTTTGTTCTTGTCGTGTTTTGAGCACTTCCTTTCTGGCATGACAAAATAAGGAAATTCTGCCTGTGCTCTCTGTGTCCAGTCCCGAGAATCAAGCATTTCCTTAGGAACTGTGTTTGCTTCTAATTGAAGATTGGTCTACAGAAACCAAGACCTGGATGTCTGGGTGCTCATTGCTAACTAGACTGTCCCTACACAGCTGACAGAGTGAGGAAATAGACACAGGTGAAGTAAGCAGTAGGTATGTACATATGTATGTTGTTTCTGTCTCTATCTATTTTCATACATATTGAATTTTCATGGATTTCTCCTAATATATAATAGATGGGAACTGTAGGTGTACTTCTAGATCTTCTCTAACTTATTTGTAAGATTTCTTTTTACTGAGAAGCCTAGCCATTTATTCCCTTGTTTGCTCAACCTTAGTGTACCAGTAGTTTCAGAATTGTTTGAGATGCACCTGAGATAAATCAGCTAGCTCGTGTGCTAGGGACAAAGATCACATGCAGTTGTTGTTGTCCTTATCTCTAGCTAGCTAGGTCAACCCTACTCCTTTAAAGAGCAAATAAACCAAGTGGGGGAGTAGATACGCTACACTGGCATTCATGATGTTCACTGGTACTTTTCCTTCACTCTTCTTAGGTACAGGAGAGGTTTGAGAGTTCTCTGCCTTCATCAGCTTAGTTAACATGGGGTTAGAGAGTGGCTCAGCTGACTGAATGCTAGCCAATGGGTGAAAGCAGCAGGTGGCAGGTTCCAGTCCTGATCTTGGACCTTAAAAAAAAAAAGAAAAGTAATAAACCAGCTTAGATAAGAATGGATTGTTACATGTTTCATTCAGTAAAATGCAAGAGAAGGTGAGAATGTTGCATCCAGAAGAAGGACTCAACAGCCTGCCACCCTCTTAGCAACCAACTAATGTTGGTTGTTCATCACATAGAAGATAGCATCCACCCACCGTGAATTTTATGTGAAAAGTACACATTTGTTATTTGAGCTCCTGAGATATTTTAGGATTGTTTGTTATTGCAGGGTGATTAATAAGAATGATACATCTTTCTGAAGTAATCATCAGCATGTTCTGTGGGAAGAATTACCTGTGTTCACAAACCTGGGCTAGAAATCTGATGAGCTCCATATTTAAATGCAGAAAGTCACATGGCCACAGCACCACCCATTCTTTCTCTGCCTGGCACTCAGACTTCCGTGTCCACTAGGCAGTCAGAGTTTGTCTTCATCAATAGCTGCCTTGCTGGAGTGTGGATGATTTTCAGGGAGTGATCCTGTGCCATTAATGTCCACATGGATGAGGACGGCTGGAGGTTGTCTAAAAGTTTCTTGAAAGAGTTATTTCGGTTGAATCTCAGAGGAAAGGCAGAAGAGAGTAGAATTGGACATTAGTCAAGAAGTGTCAGAAGGGATTCTCAGACCTAAGGCTCCCTTGCCACTGTTTCTACCACTTAAATGTTCACCAACAAGAGGACACGTAACGTGATTGAATGAGCAGAGCAGAGCTTTGAAAACCTTCCAAGGGGCTCTAAACTCTAAAGTTCTTGATACCTAGTTGGCTGCAGGAGGGAGGCATTTGCATCAGTTGTGGGACAACAGAGACTGGAGTGGACTGCAGTGGTTGGAAGTCATATGACCCATCTCAAATGTGGCTGCTGTCCATCTGTAACAGCTATGACAGCTTCCGTCATACCAGCGGTCAGGAAGTAAGGAGGATCTAGTATTCCCCTATCTGGTTTTTCAAGGGAAAATATAAATCTAGTAGGCTTTAGTGAACATTTCTGATTTTTCTTTTGTTTATTTTTTTTATTGGGAAGGTGATGAGCAGGGGGTTACAGTGATATGGGTAAGGCAATAAGTACACATGTTTTTAATCATTGTTACCCATTCCTCTTTATTTCTCACTCAACCCTCCATCTCCTCTCCCCCAGGTTGTAATGTTCATATCCAACATAGTGCCAAGTGAATATCTATGTTGCTGTGGTTCTTCTGTTGTTCGGCTATTTCTGTGATTCCCTTTCCTTTTCGTATATTGGGTTGTCTATTATGCAATACATGAGGTACCAAAAACTAAGAGAAATGAAGAAAGAAAAAGGCAGCAATAGAGAAAAAAGAATGAACTCTATACAGGGTCTAATGAGAACCTTTTGTTTCCATAAGTTGTAGTTTATGTTAATATGCTTCATTATATCTATCTATCCAAATATATATATATATATATATATATATATGTATATATAGTCCTGTCCACTAAGCACTTGGGTTGTTGAGATCCCTTGTTAAGAATGTCATATACATATTCTAGTTCTTACAAATGAGGGAAATCATATGACCTGCTTACTTCACTTAATATAATTTTTCCAATACTTTCCTTATGGATTTTCAAAACTAGACAAAATTGGAGCAGGGGAAACCAGAATTTATTGTGTACAATGAGAGTCCCAGTTAATTCCTCCAGAAGAAGAGGCAATGTTGTCTACCTGCACACAAGTTCACAGAAAGCTGGATAACCTGAGCAGGTGATATCCAGCCTGCAGTGCTCTTTCTGAACCCTTTATCTTCCAGTGGTAGCTTGTTTTCTCTATTTGTGACAGTATGAATGCTAGTATCAGACAGCCCACTCTTTTTGTTGTTGTTGTTAGTCATGGGGATTGAACTCAGAGCCTGGGCACTGTCCCTGATCTCTTTTACTCAAGGCTAGTCCTCTACCACTTGGGGACATAGCTCCATTTCTGATTTTCTGGTGGTTAATTGAAGATAACAGTCTCATGGACTTTCCTGCCCAGGATGGCTTTGAACTAGAATTCTCAAATATCAGCTTCCTGAGTAGCTAGGATTACAGACATGAGCCACTAGTGCATAGTTTAGGACAACCCGCTCTTATAGTATGTGAAGCCCTGGTTCCCCTGTAACTGACCTTTATGCCTTCAGAGGTTGAGCAGGAACTTGCTGGGTATATTGAATTCCAGCTGCTGGCTCCTTCTATACAGATGCTACTTGCCTATCTGTTTTAATGAACTACAGAATTACCTGAGTCACATAATTCTTGTCCAGACAAAAATAAAAGCAGGATAGAATTAGACATTATGAACACTCTCTGTACTACACAGTACTAGTCATTTGGAGAGCAACCAGTGCCTAAGCTGTCATTGGGGCCCTGATAGATCTCTCAAGTTGTTACACATGGCAGTGAACCACCACTCGCTGGAGTTTTCTGTCTGTGTTTCAAAGGAAGGTTGGACAAATGGGATTGCATGAAGCTGCAGAGCTTCTGCATGGCAAAGGATATAGCTAGCAAGATAGAAAGCCCACAGATTAGGAGAAGATCTTCCTTAGCCATACAACAGACAATACTTAGAACTCAAAAAATTAAATCCCCCAGAAACAAATCCTCAAAGAAACAACTGCCCCATTAATAAGTAGGCTAAAGACTTAAGAGAGCCTTCTCTGAAGAAGAAATAAGAATGGCTAATATGCACATTAAGAAATGCTCAACATCTGTGGCTATAAAAGAAACGCAAATCAAAACAACATTGAGATTCTACATCCCAGTAAGAATGGTCATTATCAATAAATCTAATAACAACAGATGCTGGAAGGGATGTGGCCAAAAGGGAATGTTATTACACTGATAGGAGTGTAAACTTGTTCAACCACTCTGGAAAGCAGTTTCTCAAAAGACTAAACAGAGAGCTCCCCTATGACCCAGAAATTCTACTTCTGAACATTTACCCAAATAACCACAAACAAGATCATACTAAAGCTACCAGCACAACTATGCTTATTGCAGCATTATTTACCATAGCTAAAATCTAGATGCCCTCAGTAGACGAATGGATCAAGAAAATGTGGTATATATACACAATGGAATTCTATGCTTCCATTAAAAAGAATGACTTTGCCCTATTTGTAAGGAAATGGAAAAGACTTGGGAAAAAATCATATTAAGTGGAGTAAGCCTTTAAAAAATTCTTTTAATTGGAGGATTGGATGGGTTTCAGGGCAAAAAAAAGTAGGAGGAAAAGTGTTTTCAGCTTTTTCATCGCTGATAAGCTTGGATTCTCTCTGGGTGGCTTCTAAGAGGTGTAATTGAAATGAACTTTTAGAGTAAATAGGATACCCAATGATGTTCTTCTCCAGGAAGAGGAGGGATCTCTAGACCAAAGAGTGTGCTTTCTGTTGTAGATCTGTGTTATGGTGTTGGAGACTTCAGGGCTCCTTTTAGGGCTGCACATATCAACTGGATTTTTCCAAGTGCTTATGATGGACCAAAGTGCTCACTAAGTTGAGGGACCAAATGGCTTAGAAATAATTCAGGTACTCCATGAATGTCCATGTCATAGTCTGCTATGCACACCGGAGCATCCAGAAAAGAAAAGTGACAAGGTAATGCTTCTATTTCACAAAATCATTCCTGGAGCATCATTGGGAAGGTCTTTTCTCTTCTTATCCTCTTAATTTTTAAAATGTTCGTCATTTTCTTTTGCTGATATTAAGTTCTACCATTGTGGTCCCAATGCCTTTCCCCTGTGGAAGCTATTCTAGTTCTGCTGTGCCTCAAGGGGACCAATTTCCAAAAAGTGTAAAGAAAAATCTATTAGAAAACTAATAGACCTTTTTACCTTCTGAATCCCTCTGCCTTCCTAGCCTTGCACATATTCAGCAGCAGTAAGGAGGAATTTGTAGTCCTTATTGCTTGCTGACAGAGAACCTGTTGTATGTCATATAGGTGGAAAAATACTAGAGATTAGTCCTGCTAGATAGTGTCCAGAATTTAACAGGCATTCAATAACTCAGTTGTTCTCAATTTTGTGTATTGGAGGCTTTCTGAAGAGTTTGAGTGAATAGAGTATAGGTCTTTGTAGATTGTAATGTTCAAAGACAATTCTGACATCATATAATCAAAGAAGGAACTGTTATGGTTATTAAATGGGAAGCAAATTGATTTAAGAAGAAGTAAAAGTGTAATCAGGCTAGGAAGCAATTTATTAGAGATGAGACAAGAATTATATAATATTGAAGTAAGGAGGTCAGGTCTGCAGGTGACATATTGGCCACATCGTGGATGGTAAGGTCTGGCATCTTATCTTCATGCTGGGGGAAGGAATTGCCCCAGCCCATCCCCTGCCTCCCAGGTGATGGGTGTGCCCAGATTCCTGGAGGCAGGAGTAGGCACTTGGCTGATAGGTTACTGAATCTGTCAGTCCAGTGCCTTGGACTGGGAATTTCCTGTGGACCTGCCCCCTGCTTGGACCCTATTTAGGCTCAGACCAGCACAGGTGCCATTAAGCCATGCCCTGTGTGTCTCTTTGATCATGTCCTGTGTCCTGTCTCCTGGCTCATCTCCAGTCATCATGGTGTCCCAATTCAGCTCTCCATCAGCGCTGAATTGGCTTATTGGTATTGCTTTATTCTTTCTTTTCTCTCTGGCCTGTTTACTAGTTGTGTTATGTGTATTGGGGGCTGCAGGCTTTTGTAACAAGTGTCAGCCTGCAGCCTGCTAACTGTATATAAAGACTCTAATATTCCATCTTCCACAATATGGCTTAGCTGATGTTCCCTTACAACAATATTACAAGGTAGACTTGAATTTAAAGAGTTTTCCTTCTCCTGTTGTGCTGTCAATTTGGGTTGTGTCAGGTGCTTTCCTAGATTTTCTGAAGGATTAGCAGGAAAGATGGGTGGGTGGATGTTTTGGCCACCTCATGTATTTGTTGAACATATGTAAATTTTGAGACCTCTGAGCAACTATAGAAAACACACATCTTTTTTTTTGTCTTGGTCAGTCGTGGGGCTTGAACTCTGGGCTTGGGCGCTGTCCCTGCACTCTTCAGGTTAAGGCGAGTGCTCTACCGCTTGAGCCACAACGCCACTTCCGGTTTTCTAGTGGTTTATTGGAGATAAGAGTCTCACAGACTTTCCTGCCCGAGCTGGCTTTGAACCGCAATCCTCAGATCTCAGCCTCCTGAGTAGCTAGGATTACAGGTGTGAGCCACTGATGCCCGACACACACATCATTTTTTTATGGTTAATTTTATATGTCAGCATACTTAGTCACAAAGAGGTTCAGATAACTTCTAACATGTTAAAATCTGAATGTGTGTCTGTGAGGGTGTTTCAGGAGGGGAGTGGTCGTCTGGGAACTAGAACCCTGGGTAAAGACTGCCTCTTACCTCATGTGTGGTCATCATCCAATTTGTTGAGGACCCAAAAGACAACAAGTGCAGGAAGGGAACTGTCTTTTGGTTCATATACTGTGTATCCAACTTTTCATGGTCTCAGACATCTCAGCTGCTGGTTCTCTGTACTTTGGGCTCCGGGATTTACACTGATTGCCTGCCTCCCCCACCCCATGTTCCCATCCTTTAGGCATTTGTCTGCTATATTACTTATCCAAAAACTATTATATGTTCATATTAGATAACTAGATGTCAAAATAGGAAGTGATACTAGATATAAAAGAGGTTTCATTAAGATAGGACCAATTTATTAAGAAGACCCAACAACTTTGATTTTTGTGTTTTTTTTTGGGGGGGGGTCTGGTTGTGGGCCAGAACTCTGGGCCTGGGCGCTGTCCCTCAGCTCTTCAGCTCAAGGCTAGCATTCTACCACTTGAACCACAGCACCACTTCCGGCTTTTGTCTTTTTTGTTTATGTGGTGCTGAGGAATCGACCCCAGGGCCTCATGCATGCAAGGCAAGCGCTCTACCACGGAGCCACCTTCCCAGCCCCTGACCCAACAACTTTGAATATACTCACACACACATACACACACATGTATCTCTCTCTCTCCCTCTCTCCCTCCCTCTCTCTCTCTCTCTCTCTCTCTCTCTCTCTATATATATATATATATATATAAAATCCCCCAAACTATATACAGTAAGAGTTGAAAGAACAAAAAGGAGAAAAATCCACTATCAAAATTCAATACCTCAACACTCCTTTCTTGGTAACTAATCAAAGAGTAAACAAATCAGAAAGGACATATTTGATCAGCACTATAATATAAAATTTGAATTAATACTGGGAAGTGATGTGAAGGGTAAACAAAGGAGGAGGCTGCAATGCTTGGTAAGAAATGTACGCATTATCCTGCCCATGCAATTGTAACCCCTCTGTACAGTATTTTCACAAATAAAAAATAAAAAAAATTTGAATTAATATTTAGGTATGGTGGCACATGCCTGTAAACCAGCACTATGAGGCAGGAGGATTGTGAGCTTGAGACCAACTTGGATTGCCCAGCAAGACCTAGTCTCAAAACAACAGCAAGAAATCTTACAATTAATGGATGTAGAAAACATGTCCTTATCTAGGACACACAGATGATAACCAAGATAGGCCACATTCTGGGGCATAAAACAAGTTATTCTTTTAACTTCAAATATTGAAATCACACAAAATAATGTTGTGTATGACTCAATTAGATTAAAATTAATAATAAAACTATTTCTACAATTCCTCAAATTCTTGGAAATTAAGCAATACACTACTAAGTCACTGAAGAAACACAAAAGAAAAGTAGATTTTTTTAAACTCAATGGCAATTAAAATACAAACATCAAAATCACAGGTACAGCATAAGTTATATTGAGACAAAATTTTATCTTGAAATGCTTAGACTGGAAAAGAAGAAGATGTGAAATAAATTATGTAAGCTGCTATCTCAAGAAAAATAGAGCAAAATAAGTAAAAGTCAGGAGAATGGAAATCAATTGATAAATAGCAAGTGATAAAGTAATTATGTATTAACAAAAGTTAAGAGAATCGATAAACTTCTACAAGATGAGTCAAGAAAACACAAAAGCCAACATTAAGCAAGAAAGGAGGAGGGCACTGGTGGCAAGCTGATAATCCTAGTTATTCAGGAGGCTGAGATCTGAGGATCACCATTTGAAGCCAGTCCAGGCAGATAAATCCAAGGGAATTTTATCTCCAATTAACCAGCAGAAAGTTGGAAGTGGATGGCTCAAGTGGTAAGAGTGACAGTCTTGAGCAAAGGTGCAAGAACATGAGGCTCTAAGTTCAAGCCCTAGTACCCAAGCATAAATAAAAGAAAGGAACAAAGAAAGGAAGGAAGGAAGAAGGGTTTGCAGCAGATTCTTTATGCTGCCAAATTTCATAACACAGATGAAGTGGAAAAATTGATTTATCAGAAAAATATGATTTATCAGAACCAATTTAAAAAGAAACAAACATACAGGAATGGCTTTAAATCTCTTAAAAATGAAATCACAATTAAAAGCCTAATTCACAACAATGTATCTTGTCTCTAACAATTTCACATTTGAGATAGAAATAATTCTCATCTTATATAAACTTATTTTAAAAATAGAGGAAGGAGTTTCCAACTCATTTTCAAAGCAGCATACCAAGATCTGACCAGAACATTCTGAGCAAAGAACACTGCAGGCCATATTCCCTCATTAAGCAGACCAAAAAATCCTTCAGGTAGCATGAACAATTAGCACGCCAATTTATAAAAGGCCTAGTACTTGGTGACCAAGTGGGTTTAATTCCAGAAGCACAAGATTAGTTTAACATTCAAAATCCAATATAATTTGTCATACAGAGTTAAAGAGAAAATTCATATGATGAGCACAAGAAGTACAGAAAAGGCATTTGATGAAATCCAACATACATTTGTAATTCTGATTGTGGAAGAAGAACCTCCGAGCAAATCTGAAGTAGAAAAGAATTTCCTCAGTCGAATATAGGGAGCTCTTAAAACAAAAGAGCCTCAGCAATGGTGAAATGTGGGAAATATTTATGAACATTATTTTATTGAGCTGGTACTGGTGACTGAACTCAAGGCCTCATATTCTCACTTAGAATTTCCACCAAAGGCTAACCCTCTATCACTTGAATCACACTTCCGCGCCTGTTTTCTTTTCTGGCTAAACTGGATGTAAGAATCTCAGGACTTTTTTTCGCCTGAGCTGGCTTCCAATTGTGATCCTCAAATTTTAGCCTCCTGAGTAGCTAGGATTGCCAGACATGAGCCACCAGCATCTGTTGTGAACATTATTTTAATAGTGAAATATTGAAAATACCCATCCTAAGATTGGTAACGGGCAAGTACTTATCTAAGTCATTGAGTAAGACATAGAGAACCTCCTGTGAAATGACTTGAATTTACATGATTGTGTCTCTAAAAGAACCTAAGAAATGAGTAAATCCAATATGCAAACTCACCAAGGTCTTGGTGTATAACAGTTCGTGTACCAAAATCAGTTGTGTATTTCCATATTAGCAACAAGCAGTTGGAACTAAAATTTAAACATACCATTCATAAAAGCACAAAGCTAGCACATAGCCAGAAATAAACTTAATAAAAACTGTCAAAAGACTTCTTTGCTTAAATCTGTAAAATATGGTTGAGGAAAAAGCAGACTTAAGTAAATAGTACTTTGCCATGTTTATGTTTGGGAAACTCAATATGTAAAGATGTCCGCTTTCACCAAAATTACTTGATATATATTCAGTGTAATTTCTACAACAAATCTGTTATATTTTTTTCTCATGACCATTTGGTAAGGTGGTACTCTACCACTTAAGCCATACCTACAGCTTTACATTTTACTGGTTGTTTTGGATATAAAATCTGGTGAGCTTTTCTCCCAGGCTGGCTGTAAACCATGATATCCCAGATCTTAGCCTTTTGAGTAGCTAGGATTATACCTATGAGCCACCATCATCTGGATTCAGATTTTCTTTTAATAGAAATAGACATACTACTGCTAAAATTTTTATACAAATTTAAAGAACCCCAAATGGTCAAAATCATATAAAAAAGAACAGAGTTGAAAGAGTTAACATTGCTTGATTTTAAGACTTGCTGTAAATCTACAGTAGCCAAGAAAGTGTAGTGTTGACTGAAATAAACACAAACAAATGAATCAGTTAACTAAAAAGAAAGTCCAAGAAACAATTCACATGCTCATAGTCAATCACCTTTAGAAGAAAACACCTTCACATTTGAATGGAAATAAAAAATATTTTTAGGCTTATGCCTACATCCTAGCTATTCAGGAGGTTGAGGTCTGAGGATTGTGGTTCGAAGCCAGCCTGGGCAGAAAAGCCCCTGTGAGACTCTGATCTATCATTAACCACTCAAAAAAAACCAGAAGTGGAGCTGTGATTCAAAGTGGTAGAGTGCTAACCTTGAGCAAAAAAGCTCAGGGACAGCACCCAGGCCCTGAGTTAAAGCCCCACAACTGACTATGTATGTATGTATGTATGTATGTATGTATGGATGGATGGATGGATGGATGTATCTATCTATCTATCTATCTGTCATACTAGCCTTAGGGAGAAAAGATCAGGAACAGAGGCTAAGCTCTAAGTTCAAGCCCCAGGACTAACACACACACACACACACACACACACACACACACACACACACAAAGAGTTAACCAGTAATAGAATCCAGATCAGGAGGTCAAAGCTGAAACTATGAAGCTCTTAGATGAAAATAATATAGATAAACATTTTTATGACCTAGGGAGGCATAGAGAAAAATCTTGCTTTTTTAGGCAGAATGAAAAATGCAAAAACAATGAAGTAAAAAACTTGACTTCGAGTTTGAATTTTCTCTCATCAATAGTCCTGACCATAGAAATGAAAAGCTAAACCACAGAATGGAGAAAACACCCATTGATTTTATTTATTTATTTTTTACAAAGTACTCTGTATGTGCCTGCATGAACTCAGATACATAATATCTAAAGAACTTCTAAGAGCAAATGACAAAAATAAAAATGACTCAGTATATAATGGGCAAGAGTAGACAATTCTCCAACAGGGCCATATCAATATCAACTAAGTACACGAATAGCTGCTCAATGATAGAAATCTGCAAGCAAGTTTATATTAAAGCCATAATAAGAAACTACCATATGCTCACTAAACATCTATAAAATTTAAAAATACCCAGTGTTAGAAGATGCAGTGTAAATGGAGGGCAGGGGGTGAGGGGGAGGCTTAAGAAAGCAGAATACTAGACAACCATGTTAGAAATCTAGCATTTGCTTATGAAGTTGACCAGATACTGATTCCTAGGATTTAGCCATTCAACTTTTTCCTATTTACCCCAGAGAAACTGAAGCCTATTTCTACAAAAATCCTGTTTCAGAACGTTCATTATGACTGCATTCATAAAATCCAGAAGAACAAGCTAATAGCTAGCTGCTACTCATGAATTTGAAATCAGAGGATAAAGGTTCAAAGTCAGTCAGGACAGAGAAGTCCATGAGACTCTCTTTTCAATTCAGCAAAAAACCAAGTTAGAGACATGGTTAAAGTGGTAGTGCTCCAAGCAAACAATCAAGCTGAGCGAGCTAGAGGCCCTGAGTTCAAGCCACTGTACAAACGCAAAACTGGCACACAAGAAAGTGGACAGATCGAGACAAATCTGGTAATGCAAGGAAGTATAAAAAGGCCAACCTACAAACCATATGTGAAGAAGATAGATAAACATACTTTTAATTAAGACATTTCAGTATTATTGGGTCCAAGATTATATACTACAGAAAATGTGTTGGCAAAGGAGGCCAGCGAAGGGATTTTCTGAAAAATGATGATTGAATTTGATTTTTGGAAGAAGAGGTCCAATTAACTAGATAAGGTAGAAGATGAAGGACAAGTACTTCAGGAATTAGGACACAGCATATACTAAGGCCCTGTGGTGAAGAGAAACATGTGTCATTCAATAAACTGAAAGCAGGCTAATGGAGTAGCTGTACAATGAGAAGACTGAAGGGTACAGGAAGGCCAGACTTGGAAAGTTTGAGGTTTTCAAGATCTACCCAAGGGATGGGTTGACAGAGATGGGTAACAATGTTGCCAGATACTTTGTACTCATATAGTTTTGTAGAATGGGAACTTCTTTGTACAACTACTTAAAGATAATAAAAAAAATTTAAAAAGATCTACCCAAGGTATAACTAGGAAACGAGTTCTAACTTCTTCCTTTTTAAATATAGTTGATTAGTTTGTATATGTGGATGGTGGGGGTAGGGTGATGTACCTGGGCTTGAACTCAGGGCTTTGTACTCTCATGGTCTTTGTTGCCCATAGCTGACATTCTACCACTGGAGCCATGCCTCCAGCATAGCATTTTGTTGGGTGGTTGAAGAGGGAGTCTTTTTTTAAATGAACAAATAAATTCACTTTATTTGATCATGAAGAGAGCATCTCTACAATTCTTTGGTTTTCTCACTTTCTCTCTCTGTATGTTTATAGATAGGTACATACATGCACATATGTATGTAGATATTTGGAGGCAGGAAATGCACTATTACCTCCAGTAGGATTTTTTTTCTTCTCTATTAATTAGAATGTCTGATCTGAGGAGGGAGTCTTAACAGACTTTTCTCCCTAGGCTGGCTTTGAACTATGATCCTCCAGACCTCAACCTCCAGTGTAGCTAGGATTACAGGTGGGTTGGCTGGCATATTTATGAAGTGCAAGGTGGTCCTTGGTTTTACCCATTGCTGGGGCTATTTCTAAATTGGGTCAGGAAGCACTGGCACCTTGCTGCTGGTGATCCACCTTCCCCAGAGGCTGACGTACCCTCACACTTGCTTAACGCACTCTGTCTAACTACTGCATCATTTAGCAACTTGGGATCTGGGGATCATTTTCCTGTTTGATTCAGAATAATTAGGTGAAATGGCTGGAGAAATAAAAATAATTTAGGTTATAAATGAGATAGTTGACCATAGGATAGGTTGTTGTATGCAATTGAACTTTGAAGGGGATGAATTATGGGCCACCACAAGCAGGAGGTGAGCAGGTTACGAGAGGATTTACTGGGGGGAGAGCTGCTTCTACCACAGGCTTTTCCCATTTGGTGCGTGTCTGTATCATTTCACAGGCTTTCCAGGAGTCACATGTTATAGCCGGAGACAGAAAGGGCTGAGTGTCCAAACAAGGAAAAATCTGCCATTCAGCTCATTCATTTTAGAGTTTCAGTTGTTGAACTATTATGATCATTCCTTGGCTCCGGTGTTCCCTTGTGCTGTAATTCTAAGTGTGAACTTGTGAAAATATTGAACACATCTGTTAAGAGAAGCAAAACATAGGGTGAGCCCTGATTTATTGAACCCTGTCTGGTCTGGAGTAGAAATGGGGCTTAAAAAGGAAAGAAGCTGGGTGATATATACTTTAACCACAGAAAAGAATTGGTTTTAACTTCTATTTTCTTTTTACCACATATTTACCAGTTACCAGTTAGAAACCAAGGGCTTATTGGGAAAGTATTTTTATTAGGTAAGAGCCTGAGCTTGTCATGGTAGTTGGAATGGCTGTGTGATCTTAAAAGGTACTGAGAGAGAGAGAGAGACAGACAGACAGACAGACAGACAGAGACAGAGACAGAGAGAAACACACAGAGAGACACACAGAGAGACAAAGAGAGAGAGAAAGAGCAGCATTCTTTAAATATATTCTAGATGTTTCCCTTTGCCCCAGAACGAATAACTTCCTTTCCCTACAGTTCTGCAAAGGGAGAAATCTAAGCCAGCATCACCTGTTGGTGGGCAGTTCTGACCACAGGAAGCCATTGTGTTCTAATTCTGTCTGTGACACTCAAAGAAGGAAAGCCAGGATACACGACTCTAGCATGGATCTCTGGTGTCTCACCTCTGCCAAGCTCCAAATTGCTCACATTGGAAATTCTTCTGGTCTGTGATACAAACTCCATTCCTCTGACAACTGCCTCAACTGCTTCAGTATTTGGCTTTTTCTTAACTCCAGCTCCCCGTCACACTCCTCAAAGCTCTGTCTTGGCCCAAGGGGAGGCTGCCTTGTACATTCCTCTTCCTGAAGGCTGTGTATGTGGAATATTTGCTCTCTCATTCCAACTAAGGCTTGCTAGCCTTCCCCTATCTCGTAATTCTGGTGTGCTGGAGCGTTTACCCACTGTTCATCTATCTACCTTTTTCTGTGTTGTCCTCAATATCTTCCTTGCTGAAAGGGATTTTGTGCCCTGCATGCTTCATAAGCTCAACTTCCAGCCTCCTTTTTGTCCATTTACATCTTCTATTGTATATTAGAATCAGTAAGCAAAATATTCACTAGGCCAGAACCTGGGCCATTTCAGAGACCTGGGATTCATTCCTTAACTTTTCCTAGTGAGAAAGTGCCCAAATTCTATCAGGTACCCATCTAAATACACACACACACACACACACACACACACACACATATATATATATATGTATAAATGTGTATCCATACATATATGTATATATATCCAGATAGATAGATAGATAGAAAAGGTGATGTACAGAAGGGTTACATGTCAGGTAACAAACAAGTACATTTCTTTTTGAAGAGTGTCATCCCTTCTCATTCATTCCCAGTTATCAAGTGCTCTTGATGAAGAGATTCTTTATTTGTGACTTAGAAGTGATTTTATTTTTTAATTTTAATTTATTATAAAGATCTGTACAGAGGGGTTACAGTTAAACAAGTAAGGTAATGAGTACATTTCTTGTCGAGCATTGTTACCTCCTCCTTTGTTTTTCTTCTACTATCCCTTCCTTCCCCACCTTCCCCAATCCCCTGTCCCAAAGTTGTAAAGTTCTTTTCCAATAGTTTCTTGTGTGTCTCATTGTTGTGGGTCATCCTGTAACCTTGTTTCAGCATTTTGTTATTCCCCTTCCCCTCCTCAAATTAAATAAATGTATATACAAGAGTCAAAGTACCAAAATCAAATACAGTGACCACAGGGATATTATCTGCATATTAGAATAGGGAAACTTACGAAAAAAATACCATGTTTGAGTCCTGACTCAAATCTAGTCATAGACATGCTTCAAAAAGCTGTGCTGATAACTTGAATATGTATTCTGCATGGAAGGCCTTAAAGGGTGAATTCTTTTCATTACAGGTGAAATTCCTGGAGCGAATCACATTTGTCTTACACCTGCAGGAGGCATCCTTTCTAGAGTGTCATATAGCATTTCCCCTTTATTTATGATTACAGCAAGACGTGTTTCAAAAGCTCGGTGAGATCTGGATGCAGGGAAGGCATCTCCTTGGCGTTCATCTCTCTCTTTTCAGTGATGCTGTAGGCAGCATCCTGACATTCATCTTCTGGTGCAGCCATCAGTCATTTCTCTTTGATGGCAATTCTCCCTCCACATAGCAAATATCTTTCCTCTCAGGTGATTCCACTCACTATTGAGTCTTATGAGTTGAAGGTGATTTAAATGTCATTGGTTCTGTTTCGTTGCACTTATGAGACAACCTCAGCCCTAGTCATGTTGATTGGAAATGGGAATTCTTTTTGGAGCTCGCTGAGCCAGAGTCTTGTTTTCTGGAATTTCATCACATGAAACCCCTCACTAAGGACAGAAAGGAAAACAAGTGATGCCATTTGCTAAAACAAAAAACAAGTGCTTGGACAGGAAGTGTTCCTCAGCTTACACAAGCTTATCCAAAAAGAAGTACAAAGAGTTCAACAAAACTATGCCTTACAACTTGAGAAACATGTCAGATGAACAATGCTTGCACAGTTTTACTTATCAGACTAATAAAGGGAGAAGGAAATAAATATACTCACAACTGTCAGTGAAAATGTAAGAATAATATCACAATATTTATTAAAATTAAACAGGAATTTCTCCTTTGACCTAGAAATTCCACAGCTAGGAATTTGTAATATGGATAATCGTTTAAATGTATCCAATGGTACTGGCACAAGAAGAGACCTGAGGACCAGTGGAATAGTACCGGACCCAGAAATGAACCCATAGACCTATATCCACCTAATCTTTTACAAGGTAGCTAAAGAAATAGAATGGAAGAAAGACAGCCTTTTCAGTAAATGGTGCAGGGAAAACTGGTTAAACACCTGTAGAAAACTAAAGCTAGATCCTTATATATCACCCTGCACCAGAATCAACTCCAAATAGATCAAAGACCTCAAAATAAAAGCAGACACCCTGAAAACATTACAGGACACAATAAGAGAAACATAGGACTCCTTGTCACAGGCTGAAATTTTCTTAATAGAGACCCAGAAACACAACAAATCAAAGAAAGGTTGGACAAATGGAATTGCATGAAGCTGCAGAGCTTCTGCAAGGCAAAGGACATAGCTAACAAAATAAGTAGAAAGCCCATGGACTGGGAGAAGATCTTCATTAGCCATACAATGGTCAAGGGTCTCATATCTAAAATATGCTTAGAACTCAAAAAATTAAATCCCCCAACAACAAATCCTCAAACAACTGCCCGCTTAATAACTGGGCTAAAGACTTAAAGAGAGACTTCTCTGAAGAGGAAAAACCAATGACCAATAGACACATGAAGAAATGTTCAACCTCTCTAGCCATAAAAGAAATGCAAATCAAAACAACATTGAGGTTCCACCTCACCCCAGTTAGAATAGCTATAATCAAGAACTCTAATAACAACAGATGCCGGAGGGGATGTGGCCAGAAGGGAACACTACTGTATTGTTGGTGGGAATGTAAACTTGTTCAACCACTTTGGAAAGCAGTATGAAGGTTCCTCAAAAGACTCCACACTGAGCTCCTCTATGACCCAGCAATCCCACTTTTGAACATTTACCCAAATGATCACAAACAAGACCATACGAAAGCTACCAGCACAACTATGTTTATTGCAGCATTATTCACCATAGCTAAGATATGGAACCAACCCAGATGCCCCTCAGTAGATGAATGGATCAAGAAAATGTGAGATGTATATATATATATATATA
>NW_012267322.1:4105204-4119303 GCF_000151885.1 Dipodomys ordii | reverse complement strand
TATATATATATATATATATATATATATATATATGAATTCTATGCCTCCATAACAAAAAATGACATCACCCCATTTGTTAGAAAACGGAAAGACTTGGAAAAAAATTCTATTAAGTGAAGAAAACCAGGCCCAAAGAAATACAGATCCCATGGTTTCCCTTGTTTGCATTGACTAGTACATGTCTAGGACAAGTAGAGAAGGTCAAAGGCTATGTACATATGACCATATGAGATGATGTTAAGCAAAATGTACCGCAAGACAAGGACACAAGTGGTTTTTTCTTTCTTGCTGTTTTTAATGTACTTTTAATTCACTCTGTGATTCTTTTGTTTCTTTTGTATGTTCTTCCCTGACTGTATAACCCCTGTTTTCACTGTATTTGATTCCAATGTTCTGTATCTTGTATATACATTTTTGTAATTTGAGGAGGGAAGGGATATAGCAGAATGCTTAAATGTGGATGCAGGTTGAGCCATTGTGATGATGAAATGTACAGGACACTATGTTGAAAACCAACTTTACAATGTGGCGGGGGAGGGAGGAGTTGGGGAGGTGGGGAGGGAAGGGATGAAAGAAGGAGGTACCAATGCTCGATAGGAAATGTACTCATTACCATACTCATGTAACTGTAACCCCTCTGTATAGTATTTTTACAATAAATAAATATATATATAATAAATGTATCCTAAAAACATATGCAAAGTTTGTTCAATTGAGAACTGAGTAGGATACCAAAAGGTTGGTAGAAACCACCATATCTGTGAACAAGGGATTAGCTATATAAAACAGACATCTGCATTCAGCTATTGGAAGCATTTCATCCAAGAATGTGAGGGCATGAATGTACTCCCAAGATTTGTAATCTAGGGCTGGGAAGGTGGCTCAGTGGTAGAGTGCTTGCCTTGCATGCATAAGGGTTGAAGTCCTCAGCACCACATAAGCAGAAAAAGTCAGAAGTGGCATTTGGCTCAAGTGGTAGAGCGCTAGCCTTGAGCTGAAGAGCTGAGGGAGAGTGCCCAGGCCCAGAGTTCATGCCCCAGGACCCACAAAAAAAAAAAAGATTTGTAATCTAGTCAAATAACCATAGTATAGGGTGGTCTCTAGTTTGATATTTGTATAACAAACTTAAAAATAAAAATGTAATTGGAATTCTATGTCTTTTTTATCTGGAAGGATAAATGGGAAGTTGATAATGACTGTTTCTCTTAAGTAGGAATGGTTGGGGAAGAATAGCACCTTCTATATTACCCCTCTTCTTCTCCTCTCCTCTCTTCTCCTCTCCTCTTCTCTTTTTCCTCCCCCTCCCTCCTTTCCCAGCCTCCCTCTCCCCTTTCATACTTTCCTCCCTACTTCCCTCCCTCCCTCCCTCCTTCCCTCCCTTCTTTCCTTCCTTCCTTCCTTCCTTTCCTTTCCTTTCTTCTTTTTATTGTGCTAGAGCTTGAACCCAGGTCCTAAGCATTATTACTGAGCTTTTTTGCTTATGTCTAGCATTCTACCTCTTGGGCCACAGCTTCACATCTATTTGTGGTTTTTTTTTTTTTTTGGTGATTAATTGGAGATACATGTCTCACAGATTTTCCTACCCAGGATGACTTTGAACTATAATCCTCAGAACTCAGCCACCGAGTAGCTAGGATAACAGGCATAAGCCTGTTTGGCTACTTCTCATATTTTTAAAACCACAGTTGTGTATCATTTCTATTCAAACAAAATAAAGTTATGGCCATTCTTGGGCCTGCATAAAAAAAGAAGACGAAACAGTTGTAGAAAATTCTTTCATAATTGTTTACAGGGATGGTAAAGAAGGTGCCATATTTGATGTAAAGGATCTTGGAACAACTACCTTGTGAATATTTGTTCTTTAAAAGCATTAAGTTTCAGGGCTGGGAAGGTGGCTCAGTAGTAGAGTGCTTGCCTTGCATGCATGAGGCCCTAGGTTCAATTCCTCAATACCACATAAGCAGAAAAAGCCGGGAGTGGGGCTGAGGCTCAAGTGGTAGTGCACTGGTCTACAGCTGATGAGCTGGGGGACAGCGCCCAGGCCCAGAGTTCAGGCCCCACAACTTACAAAAAAAAGCATTATGTTTCAAGAATCATTCTCAGAGCCACACACATGAACTTATTATATTACTCTCCACACTAAAATATCTAGTGTATTCCTTTCAAGAAAATTACCTTTCCACTGCATCAAACCATTTAAGGGTTTAGGATTAGTGAGTAGAGTTTTCTCTCCTATCCTGCATTGCCCATCCCTTCCTCCCTGTTAGGTTTAAGAGAAATGTCAGGTAGAACAGTTTTAGCATCAGTATCTTTCTCTTTGTTTGAATTACAATCTGTAACACAAACATGCACATCTGGAGAACCAAACCCATGTTTGATTGAGTCTTGAAACATGTTATGTCAAAGAAGCCACCCTTACACCTACCTTGTTCTCTTGCCTGTGTAGTATTCCTACACCTGCTCTCATTTCACCCTGCAACCATCCTCTGACCCTGTATTAACCTGAGCTTGGAAGAAAGATGAAAAGGGTTGGTGTTTCCCACTAATCAAGTCTTAAAAAATTCTCCTAAGATAATTTTCAAAACATACTATTTCACCCCGGTCCTTCTGTCCCTGCTTCGGTAGACCTGGCTTATGGTGTTCAACACACATTCCTAAGCTCATATTCATTCAAAATTATCCTACACCAAGGGAATTTTTAAAAGACAGTTGAACCCCACATTCTCAGTTTCTCTTTCTTTCTTTCTCCCTCTCTCTCGCATAGTCTTATAGATTATTCTTATTGTGTCCAACCCTCTTTAGTGAATTTCATGGTCTCCATGGTTATCTAAGTGATTTGAGGGTAATTTACATTAAGACACAGAGTATAGACAAACAGTCCCAAAATCTGCTTACTGAAAGGAGACTATATTATCCCCTACTCCAAAGAAAAAGATTAATGGAGTCTGAGAGAAGACTCTCTTTTTGTCTACTGGTATGTCATCAAACAGATGAAGTCAGGGTCTGTGTGTGGTGGTATACACTTATAATCTTGACTACTAAGGAGATAGAGATTAGGAAAATTGCTATTCAAAGCCATCCTGGGCAAATAGTTCACAAGATCCTAACTGAAAAACAAGGTAAACGTAGTGGTTCATACTGTTTAGGAGGTGTAGATAGTTGGATTATTGTCCAAGTTGGTTTCTGGGCAAAAACAATAACAAAACAAGCCAAATCCTACCTGAAAAAATAACTAAAGCAAAAAAAGGGGATTGGTGTGTGGTTCAACAAGTAGAACTCTTGCTTAGTAAGCATGAGAACCTGAGTTCAAACCCCAGGTCCTGAAATAAGTAAGTAAACTAAATAAAAAGTCAGCTATAGAAAATAGGGTAGTCGTAGTTTCTTCCCCTAATCTTCAGAACTGTGTGCAAAGGTGCCATCTTGTTCCACAGGCAGAATCTTCTGAGGTAAGCAGTCCTCTGAGGTAAGTAGCAATATCTCATTTCTCTGATGGTCCCAGTACCCTGTGTATTCTAAGAAAAGCTGCCAGGACATCCATTCCCAGCACCCAGCCTTAGCAGTACAAATTTTCAGACTCCTGGGATCAGAGATTTTTGCAGCATAGATGGCTGTACACTTTCCCCATAGACAGTGCACATATAGACCAGGATAATGCTCTACTGCTTCCTGGGTGGAACCACAGTCCTGGGACCCACATCAGTGGTGATCAGCATTAAGGAAGAAGGAATCACCTCAATCACAGAACTAAAGAATTAGATGGATGGGCTCTAAACTCAAGCAATTGTGTCCAAAAGTTCCTTCCTTCCTCCCTCCCTCCCCCCTCTCTCTCTTTCTTTCTTTTCTTTCTCTCCTCTCCCTTCCTTCCTTCCTTCCCCTTCTCTTTCTCTTTCTTTCTTCCTCCAGATTTCAGCCTCCTGAATAGCTAGGATTTTAGGCATGAGCCACCAGAGCCTGTCTTCAAAATCTACTTTCTTTAGTACAAAAACCTCCCTCCTAGAAGTTGTATGCTTTGGGCTGGGGTATAACCCTGTGGTAGAGTGCTTGTGTTCTATGCCTGAGGTCCTGCGTTAGAACCTAACCCATCACTACATAAAAACATAGTTGTCTGTTTGATCACTAAAGCCTTCCACACTGGCTATTCCTGAGTAAATTCACTGTGTGACACGAAGATTTTCCAAACAAGGATTTTATGGGGAGAAATGAACAAAAGCTGAAGCCTTATTGGTCACAGTGTCTAATCTAGGCACCATTACAGGCTCCCTTGATGATTTTTAATTTTGATGAGCAGGTCTATCAGCTTGGAAGTCTAGACTAGTTAATCCCATTCTGTTTGCTCCTGGGACTCTTTCTGGCTAAACACAGCCCTGTTCTTTGGGTGTGGCCTCAGTCTAACAGCATCATCTGTGTACCTCAAATCTGCAAGCTTCTGTGTCCCAGAAGTCTGGATTATGCATTTTGTTTTTAAGGTTTAGATTTGTCAGCAGCATTTTCTGCTAGGGTTTATTTCCTAGATGCCATCTCTGCTGTGTGTATGCATTTTCTTGCATCTTTCCCTGAACCTATCTGTTTGTCTCTATGCTATACCTCAGATCCAACTTTACCCAAGTGGTGGCAGCCAGGGATCTCACGTGTTTTCTTCTTCTGGATGAATCATCAATGCACTGGTCCCTAGGATAGCTGTATTAGGCTAAGCCTCTTCCAGCCTTTGAATATTTTGATGAAAGCCCTCTGGCAAGTACAGTAAATTAACATTTAATATTAAAACATGCTTTGTAAAGAATCATTTGTGGCCAGGTGTCTGTGACTTACACCCATAATCCTAGCAACTCAGGAAGCTGAGATCTAAGGATAGTAGTTTGAAGCCAGCCAGGGCAGGAAAGTCCATGAGACTCTTGTCTCCAATTAACCACCATAAAGCTGGAAGTGGAGGTAGAGTGCTGTCCTTGAGTAGAAAAAGCTATGGGACAATGCTAAGGCCTTGAGTTCAAGCCACAGGATCACAACAACAACAACAACAACCATTTGTATTTCCCCAAACCTTTTACATAATGTGTGGTGATGCCTTCACAGTTAGCTATGTGAATGCTAAATGTTGCTTTTAATTAAACAATAAGGAATCTAACACCTTTTATGGTATCCTTACAAATGTTGATGTGGTACGACAATTTGATTCTTTAAAAATTAATTGCCTGGGCATATGTTTAAGTAGTATTGATTAGGTTGGTACCTCGTGTTGATCTGTGATACTTAACCCAACATTTAAAATATCTTTTTTTCCATTATATGTTGTGGTGCAAGAATAAAAGCAAAGTACAAAACAAATAGGCACTTGAATTCTAATAGCAATAAGCAATAAATGTCAGGCATCTGGAAATTATGGTTGCAATTTCATCAGAGTGCACTTTGTTCTTCTATTACGCCTGCATGAATTTTGCTACAGGCAAAATCTATTACAGATAACAGTTAAGAACCTTTCTAATCTACACAGATAGTCATAGCAGAATGCTAGAAAACTAAATGTTGGAAAATGTAATATTGCCCAGGAAAATTGACACTTGTAGAAAATAATGTGGTCCTATTTAGAACCGCCAATGGAAATAATTTCTTTAAGATGATGGTGTGGTGGATATTTCTGGGATGGGTGACCCAGATGAAGGACACAATGCTGGCTATGAATCCTGTTCTGCTGGCTGGAGTGTGTGTGTGTGTGTGTGTGTGTGTGTTTCTCTGTGTGTGTATAGGTATGTAGATGCTTATCTATCAATTGAAGGGTGGGGTATGTGCTTAATGATTACCAACTAAAATTGTAATTACAAAGTCAGATCACAGATGAGAGGCGTGGGGTTTTTCCACTGCTCTTAGGTACAGGAAAGGACTATTTCTACTCTGGAACCACTTACCTTCGCTCAGGAGAAGGGTAGTTGGCATTCTTTCCACTCCCAAGGGTACATAGGGACCCTGGATAGGTGCTGAGTAAATTTGCCAACTGAGCTTTCAGGAAAGTGGCTCCTGGCTATTAACTTAGAGAAATTATTTTCCTGCTTAACTCCAGGGTAATCTGCAACTTTCAGGTCTCAAGAAATCAAAATGAGCAGTTAAAACGAGAGAATCGGCCATTTACTTCATTCCCTATATCTTTTGTACATTTCACATCCATCCATCGTGTACCAAGCATTACCCCCTGGGTTAATTCCTGTTCTTGTGTAACCCATCACACCAGAATTTAGCAGCTTAAAACAGAAGATCTTCAGTAGCCCACACTTCCTGAGGGTCAGCCAGGAGGAGGCAGCTGAGACAGTGCTTCCGGAGCGAGTGTGGCCCTGATGGTATAATCAGGATGGCAGCCAGCACTGGAGCCAACAAAAGACTTGATCACAAGGGAGAATGAAGGACAGGTATTGTCCAGAGGTCTCCATTTCTGAGAGGACTGGCAGGAAGTCTCTGTACATGGCCAGGTAGGTCTCTCCATCAGGCTGTTTGAGATTCTCCTCAACATGGTAGCTGGCTCCTCCTAAGAGTGATTTATTTATAACAGCAGAAGGCAGCCACAGTACCATCCATCATGCAGGCTGAACAGTCACCTGCCTCATATTTCCATTGTTAGATATGAATCACTGAAAACTCTTCTTGAAGAGGGAAGTGTAAAAGAATTCATGGACATGTTTTAAAACCACCACACTCCCCTTCCAAGGGCAACGTAGCATGGGATCTCTGTACTGATCTGATTTTCCAAGCTCATCCAAGTGGCATTTTGTCTGATAAATCCCTCAGCAATTAGATTCACATTCTTCTTTCTTCTCTCAGCCACTCACCAGCTCACCACTTGGAGTTTGTTGTGTTAATGGCAATGGATTATCACTTTATGATTTTATTTTCTTCTCTACCACTTTAGCCACACCTCTAGTTCTGACTTTCAGCTGGTTAATTAGAGATGAGTCAGATTTGTCTGTCTAGGCTGGCTTTTGAACTTGGATCCTCAGTTCTAAGCCTCCTTAGTATCTGGGATTACAAGTGTGGCTCCCGACGTCCAGCTCAATTCTTTATCATTAGAGACAGGTAAGCAGATGTGCTAACGGTAGTCTCTACCTTCCACTGCTTGCCACTCTCCTGTGATAGTCATATCCACCTCGATCTTCATTGACATGAGATCTCTTTGAGGTAGGGAGGAGTTGGGGAGAGAACCCAGGATTCAAGGATGACCATCTCACACCCCATGTGGGATCTGCTGTTCATTCACCACACGCAGCTACAAACCCCTCTAAAGTGGTCTTCTGGAGGCATCATCCCAAGGCTTACAGCCCTCCTACCAAGTTCTTAATCTGTCTACAAAAAGCTAAATATTTGTTTGCTAAAAGATACTGTAAGGCTTAATTGTGTGTATGATTTTTAACTGTAATGCTAGACTTCAGTTCTCAGAAGTAATTAAAGTACCTCGTTATTGTAGGTTAAAAGGGTAGGACATATTTTCCTTTAACTAAATGCCTCATTTCAAGGCAAGTCTAAACTAAATTAGCCTAATTGTAGCATGTAGTATCTTGGTCTTTTGGAAAATTTGTTTCTTCTATTTTTTAAATGCTGCCTCTTTTTAAACAAGGTTTAGATAACATGCTTATTGAAAAGGAAACAAAGGACAAAGGTTGTATATATATAAAGCTGAAGCTTATAATGATTTCCTATCAGACTGAAATAAAATCCAAATCTCTTACAAAGAAGACATGTTTTCATGATATGGTTGCAGCTCACATCTTTGTCCTCCTGTCCTCTGTCTTCTCTATTTACCTCTTTTTCATTATCATTATCATTATTTTATTTTGGTGCCAGTACTGGGACTTGAACTCAGGGTCTAAGCACTGTCCCTTAGCTTTATCACTCAAACTTACCACTTTACCACTTGAGTCATGGCACCACAATTGTCTTTTGTTTGTCAGTCGTGGGGCCTGAACTCTGGACCTAGGCATTGTCCCTCAGCTCTTCAGCTCAAGGCTAGCACCCTACCACTTGAGCCACAGCGCCACTTCTGGTTTTGGACTGGTTTATTGGAGATAAGAGTCTTACGGACTTTCCTGCCTGGGCTGGCTTTGAACTATGATCCTCAGATCTTAGCCTCCTGAGTAGCTACTATTACAGGCGTGAGCCACTGGTGCCGGCCACATTTGGCTTTTTGAAGATAAAAGTCTCACAGACTTTCCTGCTTGATCTGGCTTCACAACCCTCACATCTCAGTCTCCTTAGTAGCTAGGTTAACAGGCATGAGCTACCAGTGCCCAGTTCCTATTCACCCCTTTGATGATTGCTCTTTCTGTCCTTTGAGTCTGCCACCTTGGTTCTCTGGTTAGAGCCCTTACACTTGCAGTCCCTTCTGCCTGGAAACATCTGTCAAATATCTTGGCTTGGATGTCTCCTTGCAGTTTCTTTCACCGGTAAAAGAGGTCATATTGAGGAGCCCTAATGGTTCCCCTCAGTGTGATTGTATAACAGGCATAAGCAATGGTGGTTGTCTTGTTCACTTGTTAGTTTGCTGGCTTAATATCTGTTTCCTTCCTTGAAATGCTACCACCAGGAGAGCAGGAATTATAGTCGGGCTTGCCTGCTGTTTTGTTGGATGTCATATCCCCAGGGCTGGGCCAGGACCTGGCATGAACAGGTATTCATTGAAGAAATGATGCAATTTGGCTCTGCCATTTACCACCTGTGTGACCTTGGGCAAACCACTCTATTTTATGTTAAATTAGGTTACCAAATCTATTTGTTATGATGGTGAATAATGTGTATGCATGTTGCCAGGTTTATGAAATGTGTTTAATAGTTCAACTCATTTATTTCCTAAAGGGTCTGAATTAATGAATGTGTATGCACGTGTGTGTGTGTGTGTGTGTGTGTGTGTGTGTGTGCATGCCCATATGTTTGTGCATGCGCTTATGACCATGTGCAGCAGGCACTCGACAAATTCAAGTGGATTAAAAAAAAATAGGTTCCTCAAATTACTCAAGTGCACAGCCAGATGTTCCAACCAAGCCTCTGATTCCTAGTTTGGGCTTGTTACTTTTTGCTAATTCTCAATGCCAGGTGTACCTGTGGGCTGGGTGGAGATGAGATTTATAGGGATGGAGAATGATAAAAAAAAAAAAAAGCATATACTTTGGCTTTCTGGAGTCCTTGCTTCTAGATGCAGTTTTGCCTTTAACTAATTGAGTCACTGATGACCCATTTTCTGTCATGTAAAATAGAGCTCATAGTCTGTGTTTCCTTCTTTTTTCCGTGCCAGTACTGGGGTTACTCAGAGCCTGGGCTCTATCCCTTAGTTTTTTTGTGCCCAGGCTGGTGCTCTACCACTTGAGGCAACCCTTTACATCATGCTTTTGCTGGTTAAATGGAGATAAGGATCTCATGGGCTTGTCTGCCTGGGCTGACCCTGAACCATGGTTATCAAATTTCAACTTCTTGAATAGCCCAGATTACAAAAGTGAGGAGCGGGTACCTGTTCCCTTTGTCTTATTTCAACACATTATAGTTTCTCACCTACTCTGCACCAAGTTGGGAGACACTGATATGCCTACATGTTGCATTTGATGTACTTACAGATAGGTATTACCAAAGACAAAATAAGACTCCATCAACAAAGTGAGGCCAGAGTCAGCTAGCCTAAACTCAGACTTAAGTACTCCTGGTTCTTGGATGCTGTGGTTGCTTTTTATGTTCTGAAAGAGAAGTTTTAATGGACTCCTACAGAATTTTTCTGGATGATTGTAAAAATAAATGGTTGAAATTCTATGAGCCCATCTCATTATGTATAAAATTATGTGCTATGTATGTGTGTATAAATACATATAAATATATGACATCCTTGCAACGGTGTAAGTAGATTTACCTCTAACTGGCCCTAAGACAATAGGTCTATTGTTTGTACCACCAAGCTTTACATCTTGAGGAACACATGAAAGATAAGCTCTCTTTTTTTCCCATTCTACTAAATGAAGTGCAAAAGTAATTTGGAAGAAGCTTAATAATTTTGGCTAGGAAATCTGAGATCCTGTCCATCTTTGCTTCCTAGTACCTTCCTAGGATACTTGGGCTTCCATAAGTAACAGAATCCCCCCTGACACACACACCACCCTCAATTTTATCTAGGAAATGGGAGAATATGCACAAGTTCAGGGCACTGTGGTGATCATTACTAGAACAACATTGTGTGGAAAAATTCCTAATGTTCGATTTGTTGTAGAAATACTCCAGCAATAAGCTCTATGTGTAATAACATATGGAAAATTCCTTCAAGCTTAGATCTATACTATTCAGATTTTCTGGATTGTATTTTGTTTTCCATGCAGTGGGTTGGTTAGGTGACTCAGGTAGCAACATTGTAAATTAGTCCTCTATTAGTGATCAGATGAGCGTTTTTCATATTCCTGCCAAAGTCTACATGCAAAGAGTTTTGTTTGTTTGGGGAGAACTTCTGGTTTGTACATAAAGTTGGGGACCAAGAGGCTCTGGACGTATTTTGAATGCTGGATCTTGGGGGAAATACTGATTTTCAAAATTGGCCGCAGAAATGAGTACTTGTCAGATGAGAAAGCTGAGGTTTGGGGATCTTTCAAGAAGGGTTTTGATCATATAGCTAAGGCAGCCTCTGCATTCCTTTCACACTACTGTTCAGTTCATTTCTTCTGCAGAATTCATAACCATTACCATCATTTGTTTGCTTGTTTATTCCTATCCTACCACCAGTGTAAAAGGTAAATGGGGGTTTGACCCTGGTTCATTTTATATCTCTGAGATCTAGAATAATTTCTAGCACATGGGGGTGATAAATTATCATGTCAAGGGCTGGGAAGGTGGCTCAGTGGTAGAGCGCTTGCCTTGTATGTATGAGGCCCTGGGTTTGATTCCTCAGCACCACATAAGCAGAAAAAGCCAGAAGTGGTGCTGTGGTTCAGGTAGTAGAGTGCTAGCCTTGAGCTGAAGAGCTGAGGGACAGCGCCCAGGCCCAGAGTTCAGTCCCCATGACAAAAAAAAAAAATCATTTCAAATGAATGAATGAACGAATCTACTAAACTAGAAAGCAAACAAACTCAATTGTCCACTTTCCTTCCTTCCTTCCTCCCTCCCTCCCTCTCTTCCTTCCTTCCTTCCTACCTTTTCTTTTTTCTCTTTCTGTCCTTTTTACCTTTCTTTTTCTTCATCTTCTTTTTCTTCCTCTTCTTCTTCATACTCTTCTTCTTCCCCCTCCTCTTCCTCCTCCTTCATCTCCTCTTTCTCTCTTTTCTTTCTTCTCCTCCTTCCTCTTCCCCTTTCCCCTATCCTTCTCCTCCTCCATCTTCTTTTTTGTATTGATACCATGGCTTCAACTCAGAGCCTGAGCATTGTTCCTTAGCTTCTTAGCTCAAGTCTGGCACTCTAACACTAGAGCCTCACCTCCGCTTCCTGGCTTATTGCTGGTTAATTGGAGATAAAGGCATCATGGATTTGTCTGCCTGGCGTGGCTCTGAACCATGATCCTCAGACCTCAGCCTCCTGAGTAGCTAGGATTACTGGCATGAATCATCAGGACCCAGCCTCAGGCTCTTCTTTTGTTCCAAGCATGACTTTGCCTAGATGCAAGATTAGACACATGGAACATTTTATGTTTATTTATCTAGTACTAACCAGTACCGTTGAATTATTATCAATGAGTCTGATACACACAGAGAACATGAGCCAGAAGAACAATTCCAGTGACTCAAAAGACCATCTCAAATGTGGGGATTCAAACATGGCCACCATGAACTCCTCCTGCCTTCTTTGTTGGGATGTGGTCAGCGGTAGTAATCCTAGTTTGGGGGGTTTTTCAGTAGCTAATGCCCTTCATTGGTGCAATAAGAGTTAACTGTCTTCTCATTGAGGACAAACTGCCTGACCTGATCAGCTCTCTACCACCAGGTGATAAGGGTCGTGCGCTGGAGAGGGCAGAGAGGAAGCATAGGAGGCTGGGAGGCCCCTGGGGGGAGGATCTGCTCCTGGGAGAGGCTGCAGTGACTTCCTTCTTGAAGCTTTATATTCAGCAACTAACAAGTTCCGTTTTACCTGGAAGTTAGATATGGTGATAACTTTTTAAAATTTATTTTTAAAAAATTTATTGTAAAGGTGATGAACAGGGGGTTCACAGTTACATAAGTAAGGTAATGAGTACATTAATTTTTAAACACGGTTATCCCTCCCTCATTTTCTCCCTCTTTCCCCTCTCCACTTTCCTCCCTCCCAAGTTGTAATGTTCATTTCCAACATAGTGTCTAGACAGTATTATTGTTGCATTAGATCATCCTTTGTCCTGCTATTTCCGCGATTCCCTTTCCTTTCCATGGATCGGATGAGCTTATAAACAAGACAAAAGGTACAGAAAACAACTAAAACAGAAAGAAAAAAATAGAAATAACTGCATACAAAACATAAGAACTTCTGTTTCCAGTTCTTGGAGTTCATGCTGATAGGCTTCATTATAGATGGTTTTATGCACTTAGCAATTAGGCTACTATGATTCCCTTGCTAAGAATATCATAGAATATAACTTTTATATGCAGGCAGAGTTCTTTCTTCCAAGTAACATTCAAGACTCTGAATCCTATTGCAGTATCTTCGAGATGTCTGTCTGATATGAAGTATTTTTCACAGAGGTGTTGGTTATGGACTGAAGTGTCGTAGTTGGATGTATACAACAGGCAAATCCTTTCTTCCTATAGTTGACATGAACATGAGCCGGGTAATTTGGAGGATTCTAGAAATTGTATGTTTAGGGTCTCAAAATATGTTCCAGGGCAAGGAGAGATTTTTCATCCTGTGAAAGACTGGAGTGTTGTAAATATTTCAGAGCAGCGCTAGTGGGGCCTTGCTATGGATTTATTTCCTCTGAAGCCTAGCTCAATGCCCAGTGTCCAACTTGTCTATCACTCCAGGCTGAATTCTTCATTTCCTCACTTCTTAAGATCCATAGGTTTGAGATGATGCCATCTTGGCATACTGTGGTCCGTTGGGCATCCCTTTTTGAGTCTTTGAATTAGGAGCTGAGAGAAATAGAAGGAGGCCAGAGAGCTCCATGTATAATCCAGCAGTGCCCAACTCTTTTGTTGTTGTTGATGCCTGACTGGGTCCATTCAAAACACCTGGCCATCTTCAGATCTATCACTCCTAGGGCTCTCATCCCAAAGATTCTTGTGTAGAAAGCAAATGCTGATCCCAGAACCTGTATTTTAGCTAATTGGATGCAACCCTGCACTTTGATGTAGATTGCTTGTAGCCTAATATTCTGGTTTTATAGCTGGTACAATGATATCACAAAGTCTCTTTTATCCTCATTTCGTCAGCAGTCTTTAAGGATGCCAGTAGAAGGTAGCAAATAAGGATTCTGTTTGGGCCTTTCAAATTCTCAAATTATAGGAGGCACCAACTATATACCTCTTCTGTCCCTCCCTGGAGGCATCACAGGAACCATCTCCCTTCCTCCTCTTACCATGGAATTCTATGCCTCCATCAGAAAGAATGACATTGCCCCATTTGTTAGGAAAAGGAAAGACTTGGAAAAAATTACATTAAGTGAAGTAAGCCAGGCCCAAAGAAACACAGGTCCCATGGTTTCCCTTATTTGCAATAACAAGTATATGTGTGAGACAAGCAGAAAAGATCAGATAAGATGATGTTAGGGAAATGAACCCCAAGATAAAGATTCAAATGTTTTTTTTTCTTTCTTGCAATTGTTTCTAATATTTATAAGATGATTTCTTTTTTTTAAATTTAATTTAATTTATTTATTTTTATTGTGAGAATACCATACAGAGGAGTTACAATTACATGGACAAGATAATGAGTACATTTCTTATCAAGCATTGTAGCCTCCTCCTTTGTTTACCCTTCCCCTAACTTCCAATACTCCCCCCAACACCCCCCACCCGATCCTCCCCCCCCCACCAAAGTTGTGAAGTTCGTTTTTTGATATAACAACTTGTACATCTCATTGTTGCAATGGGTCCACCTGTATCCCTAGTTAAATGATTTGTTTTTGCCCTTCCCCTCCACAAATTATACCAACATCAAATACAGTGAAAGCAGGGATTATACCGTGGGGGAGGGAC
>NW_012267322.1:4096421-4104565 GCF_000151885.1 Dipodomys ordii | reverse complement strand
TATCTCAATGTTGTTTTGATTTGCATTTCTTTTATGGCTAAAGAGGTTGAACATTTCTTGCTCAACAAAGGAGGAAGCAACAATGCTTGATAAGAAATATACTCATTATGTTTCTCTTTGTAATTGTAACCCCTCTGTACAGTATTTTCATAATAAAAAAAGAAAATACACAAGGTGAAGAAAGTAAAAAAAAATACCAATGAGCTCTGCCTGCTCCACTCCCTAGAATAACCAGTCGTCATCATCCCTGCTTATGTAACCAAGTGCCTGTAATGATATTTCTATAGACTTCCCAATGAGAGTGAGAAACGGGCCAGGAGCC
Source organism: Dipodomys ordii (assembly GCF_000151885.1). Classification (NCBI taxonomy): domain Eukaryota; kingdom Metazoa; phylum Chordata; class Mammalia; order Rodentia; family Heteromyidae; genus Dipodomys; species Dipodomys ordii. Next base: position 4,104,243 of record NW_012267322.1, on the reverse strand, counting down.
TGCTCACATTTTCCATTTTCCACTGAGACAGAGTGCTGGAGACTTGTGATGCCCAGTTTGGAGCAGAAAGATATCACACTGACAGGGAGGTGAAGGATGTTTGTTTTAAAGACCTTTATATTCTGGTTGTTTATAAAGTCTCCTGTGTTCTAGGGCTCCAAGAATTGGTCCTCCCCATTGTATTTCCAACAGAAGCTAAACATGTCTTCGTTTCTCACAAGGAAGTAAAATTCTCAGTGGGAAAATAATTTCCACATCTGCTCAAAACATCCAGCAACCATAAAAATCTCAATCCTAATAAGAAGAGAGGTGATGGACTCATGAAAATGGAGCACTAAAGTTTCCCACTTTGTTTGCTTGATCGGACTTCAGACTTCCTGGAACTGGATTTTCTAATAGGGACCTGGAAGAGAATGTGAGGGCAGCCTTTTCCTTTGGAGTCTGAGGAGGTATGCGGGAGGGGAGAGGGTGTGGCTACACCTGCGTTTGGAAGGCAGCAATGCTCACCACTATAGGCCAATGACCTGTGTTTGGGTAACACTGAATGATACTGAAGGTGCCCTCCCTGAAATACAGAGAACAAATGGGCAGAACCCCCAGGACTCCTCAGCTGGGGGTCATGCTGCCTTATCTCAGCCTGTCTCCTTCCTCCAATGTCTTCAAGTGATACAGCATACTTTGATAGATCGTTGATTTTTCTCAAGTGACTCCATCATACTTTGATAGATCGTTGATTTTTTTTCTTTTCCCCCTTTCATTATATTTTGTCTTATAATCAAGAGTGCTTTCTACATACTTTTGACATCTTTAGAGTCATTTAAGATTCATAGCAAAATTGAGCAGAAAGCAAAACTCCTACATATACCTATACTCTCCATGCAGAGCCCTCCTGAATATATATATATATATATATATATATATATATATATGTTCTATATTCTCATTTCGTGAGTGTGTGTGTACCCACAGCACATGTGAATGTTCTTTTCTAGGATGGGATATTTTTTCATATCTCTAAGAATATATTAATGCGTTTATATCTCTAGTAGTTTCACCTTACTGCTCCTGTCATCTTTGAACTTTTCAGCCTATATTAATTGTACAAAATACTGACTTATATTGTGGTATTTTCACACAGGTAAGTTCTTTTACCTGATTAACATTACATCAGAATCGAGAATTTCATTACATTCTTTTGGTTTCTTTTTCAGCAGTATTGGGGTCTAAATTCAGGGCCTTGTACTTGCTTGAATGGCAATCTATGACTTGAGACATGGCTCCAGCCTTGTTCCTGTTGGTAATTTTGGAGATGGAGTTTCACAAACTTTTCTGTCCAGACTGGCCTCAAGTGGCAATCCTCTGGACATTAGCCTCCTAAATACCTAGGATTAGAAATGTGAGCCACAAATATGTCACTTAACATTGTGTGTGTGTGTGTGTGTGTGTGTGTGTGTGTGTGTCCTGAAGCTTCAACTCAAGGCTTGGGTACTGTCCTTGAGCATTTTTGCTCCACACTAGTGCTCTACCACTTAAGACACAGATCCACTTGCAGATTTTTTGGTGGTTAGTTGAAGATTAAGAGTCTCACAGACTTTCCTGCCCAGGCTAGCTAGAAACCATCATCCTCAGATTCCAATCTGCTGGGTAGCTAGAATTACAGGCATGAGCCACAAACATCCTGCTATAGTTGTTTCTTGCCTGTTTGTTTTGAGGCGACATCCCTCTAGGTAGTCTAGCATGGCCTTAAACTCTGGATTTTTCTATCTGTCTCTACCTCCTGAGTGCTAGGATTATATGTATCTAGACAATCTTCAGTTCTAAAAGCCCAATCAATTGATTACTGATATGAGTTGGAGATGTTTTGACAGGTTTGGGGAAACTTGTTGGATAAAACAATGGGCTTCCAGTGATATTCCACTTTCAGGTAAATACGCAATCTTGTTTAGTGTAAATATGTTGCAAATATCACACTTATGAAAGCCAATTCAGCTAGCTGTCCTGTTGTTTTATTTGTTGATCTGGTAAGCCCAATCAGGAGATGTTTGTGTCATCTCCCAAGGACTCCAGGGTTAACTAAGGCAACCTTGAAGATGGACAGTGGTCTTCTTTCGATTTCATTTCAATTTATTTGCTGTAGGGTCTCTTTATCTCCGTTAATGAATATTTGGCTTCAATAGCTAGGGCCCTCTTCCCTGGGGAGGACATTGGTAAGGAAAAGCATCTCAGTGTTTTGCACTGGGAATGGGTGGGATGCAGTTACTATAGGTAGCTTCCTCTGAGTTTGAAAGTGGAATTTAGTCAATAACTATGTGCCCAGTGTGCTCAGCACAGCCTTGATTGAAAACTGAGGTTCCATAGTCACGATGAATAACACCACTTGGTACTCTCCAAGTGTCTTGGGTTTGCATGGTGAAGGACACACTCACTCCCTGATGGCCAGAGAATCTAGAGAACTAGTTTGCATATCTTATGGCCTGTGGTGTCACATGATACCATTGCTGCTCTCTGTTATTTGTGAAAGGGGTGGGAAGAGAACAAAAGCCAAAACTCTTGTCTCAGCTCCTAAACTCACTTTATATATGGTTCTGGGCGGAGGCAGGAAGAAGAGGATGCTTGTTCCGTCTTGGAGATGATGTGTATTCAGTTTCTCTAGATGCTTTGATTATTCACGCTTAGCAGAGTTCTATTCTTTTCCCAAAATCTTCAACTTAAAACTATTATTTTGCCTTTGGGAAAATGCTAGATACCACCTGGAATAAATACAGTATTTGGTGAATAGTAAACGGCAAATGACCCAGCACAATATTGGCTCAGTTGGGCGCCAATTGTGTCAGTAACTATATAGACCTTCTACAAAAATAGTTTGACAAAGTGATGCCTGAAGGCAGTTAAATTTCCATCCTATATGATATCCACCAAGCCAGAGTTATGTAAATATTTTTAGACTTGCAAATGAAACTCTGCATTTTTATGACTTACATTCATATGCATATAATTTTTAAAATAAAAAATCTGTTTGTATTAAGTACCAAGTATAAATATTTAATCATTCTCAGCTACTCCTCCTTTGCATGGAATTTATTTATTTATTTATAATCGTTCTGAGGTTTGAACTCAGGACCACATGCTCTCTCTCAGCTGATTTGCTCACAGGTGGTGTTCTACCACCTGAGCCAGCCCTCCAGCCCAACTTTTGGCTGACTAATCAGAGATGGAGTCTCATGAACTTTTCTACCCAGTCTAGCCTTGAACCATGATCCTCCAGGTCTCAGCCTCCTGAGTAGCTAGGATTATGGATGTGAACCACTGATGTCTGGCTGTCTTATTGTTTTTGTAAAGCTGTATAGTACTTTAGAGTATGGATGTATCCAAGTATATAGATATAATCCCTCACTAATGGGCACTTAAGTTATTTCCAATTATCTGTTACAATATACAGTACTGCTGTATGTGATCATCTAAATATACACATAGGTTTTTGTTCTTTCTTTCTTCCTTCCTTCCTTCCTTGCTTTCTTTCTTCCTTCCTTCCTTTCTTCTTGAAATGGAATAGTTCATGTCAATAGTTATTGCCAAGTTGTTACTTTTCGAAATGAGAATATTTCTTGGAACTTGAGGAGAAATTATGCAAGAAGGTAAGCACTCAGGTGTTATTTCATTTTGAAGTGTAGCTCTAAGTAGTCTTATTGTTTTATGTTGTTGTTGTTGTTGTTGTTGTGTGCATGTGTTTTCTCTTAACTCTTGGCAGCAATTCCTTGACCTGTGCAGTTGGATCAAACCAACACCAAATTAAATCTTCCTTAGGTAGAGCTCTGGTCTCCATGACCTTGCATTTATCTAGCTTATGCTGGCATAGGTTGCAGCCTGGCTATAACTGATGTGGGGGAGAGCACTTCCATCCCTCAGTCTATGAATTAGGCTTACTGAGATTAACTGGGATTGAAGGACTTGTTCATCACTTTAATTATTCTTCCAATGAGAGATGTGTGTGTGTGTGTGTGTGTGTGTGTGTGTGTGTGTGTGTGTTTCCCCCTCCAGACTGGATTTTGAATCAGAAAAGAATAGAGGCTAGAGGGGGCTATAGACCCAATCAGCTAAAGAATTTATAGAAAAGGTGTTCAGAAGCAAAAGTCCTAGCCTAATGTAGGTAGATAAGATTTTTCTTTTCTAAAGGGGATGTCATAAAACAAAACAAAACAAAACAAATCAGGTGCGTGTGGAAACAGTGATTTGGCTCCTGGATAAAATTACTTTTCAAGCAATAACATTAAAAGATGGAGAGGGAAAAAGGAATGATTTTCCTTTTTCTAAAACAAACCCGGGTTGGTCTGTACTGGAACTCCACTCTTAAAACCGAAAGTTAATACAATGGTAAAAAGAGGGGGGAGCTGGAGACAAAAGACTAGGCAAAAATGGTCCTTGTGCCATCATTGTGTTCTCTGCTGCCCTCTAGTGGTCATGTGTGGGATTGGGTGTAAAATGTCTCAAGGTCATCTACAGGAGCTAACCTGCGAAAGAGGGAAGGGTGTTTTTAGGGAGCCCTTTTGGCTGCAGCATGTTGAGTGAGAAAGGAGCAAATGTCATCTTATGGAAATCAGAAACCACGTTGTCACTTACTTCATTGCAACTCATTTATATTGAGCACCACGTGTACTAAGTTCAGAATCCAGCATTAGAGACACAGGCGAGGAGTCAGACATGATTCCCACCCTCGGGGAGATTTCAGTGCGTAGGACAGGGCACCCATAAACAAGTCGGCCGGCAAACAGCCACACAAGAGTCCTCTGACAAGCCATTTATTCTCAAGGCAGAATGAGATTACTCACTGAGCATTGTCATTTGCTCTAAAATTGGAAAACGTGTTCTTATTCAGGGTAGAGACAGCAATGTGGGGGGAGAATAGATAAATTTTGCTTTCTTCTTTCTCTTTTGGACTGCTGAGATGGCGCAGCAATGGCCGCCTAGAGTTTTAGTCTTGGTTTGAAGATGAAAGCCAAAGCTGTGTACATGAGTTCTTTATTCTTCTGCAACACAAATTTCTTGTGAAGTAGGGGGAAATAAAAGGTTCGAGAGAAGGAGACCAGCACACTGAATGGCAGCAGAGCCACCTGCCCCTTCTTTCGTACTGCTCCCCGGGGAGTCTTATGTAGCTCCTCCTTGCCCACCATTGTTGCTCAGATTCCTCTGTTTAAGGAATCCTCTGTGTGATTGCTCTCAGACTGCCTTTATAAGAACTGGTCACTCTTTGTAGTAACCAAGTATCCAAAGAGGGCCTGAGGAAGACAGTGGTGTTCAAGACATGGGCATGTGATGTGTGGGTGTGCATGCATGTATGCATGGGTGTGCATGCATGCATGCGTGCATGTATGTGTGTGTGTGTGTGTTTGTATATGAGCACAGACAAATTACTATTTCCTTAGATCTGGGCTTTCTTAGAAGACTAAGGGAATTACTTTACATGGGTATTTTCTTTTCTGGATAGTATCCATTTCTCTGCTTTCTGTAGCCACTCTGGGATTACTGGGATCAACCACCTCTCCTTTCTTGTTTCACTTGTAGATTTAGATAGGTTTCAAGAGATTGACAGCCTCAGTCAAGGGCAAAAACCCTGGGCTGGACCAATCAAAGCAAATGGGAAGGGTTCCATCTTGGCTGTCTATGGATTCTATCAAGGGCAAAGCATTGTCTTTCTCTTGGGGGAATCAAGAAGATGGGACATGCCAGTATACCACCAGGCTTGAAGCACTACACACTTATGAACTCTGTGCGTGCGTGCGTGCGTGCGTGCGCGCGCGTGCGCGCACGCACGCATGCGCGCGCGCACGCACGCATGCGTCAGTACTGGAGCTTGGCTCAGGCACTGTCTTTTAGCTTTTTCATGCAAGGCCAGTGCTCTATCAGTTAAGCCACAGCTCCACATCCAGATTTTTGGTGGTGAATTGGAGAGTCTCATAAATTATTTTCCTGACTAGGCTAGCTTTGAACCCTGATCCTTAGATCTTACCTACCTGAGTAGCCAGGATTATAGGCATGGGCTCAGTTTATCTGTGAACATTTTTAGTTATATGAGCCAATCTATTCATTTTTAGCTACTGCTCAGATCAGTGGGCCTTGAACTTTAGAACCTATTAAATAATCTAAGTGGTTGTTCCATGATGCCTCCAAGTACGTCTGGGGGGAGGGTCGGCTGGGAACTTGCATTTGGAACAATTTTCTGGGAGACATGCTTTGGCTTAGAGGCTTTTCTTTTGTTTGTTTCTGCTACATATTACCCAAATGAACTTGACTGATAACAGATGATCCTTTCTAAACAGAAAACAATCTTATTCTTAGAAGAACTTATGGAATGAGATCAAAGAATGCATTTGACCCTAGTCAATAAGCACTTGGAAGAAATGCCACTGTCATACGTCATAACTCATGGGAGCTGGTCTGACACTTTAGGAGGTTTCTGATCTCTTTCTGATTATGCCTGAACCCCCTTTTTGATGGCTAACAGCAAAACCAAAGGAGTATATGACAAATAAGAAAAACCTGCAAGACTAATACATGTTTTGTCAGAGGCTTAAAACTCGTGCATTGAGAAAATGCACATTTTCCCCCATTTTGATCCAGGCTGTCAACAAAACGCTTCTCACAAGAAACATCAAAGCCATTTCAGCTGCAAATTTCATTTTTTTGAACCCCCTAATCTAGATTATCAACAAAAATTCCTGTCAAGTGCCTCAAACCATTGTATTAACAAATTTTGTTTTGTCAATCATGCTTTAGCCTGCTTGCAAATATGTCTTGTGATATTCCACTCTATCCTACAGGAAGAAAATGTAGCAACCAGTGTCTGGATCTTATTGAAAGCCAGTGAAGAGGGAAAGTAAAATTGCATCAGACCTGCGCATGTAGCACAGCCATGGATGTCCCTATGTGTTTTAAATGTATCCAGCTCATTTGCAGTCTTCTCTGGGTAATGTTAGGTAGTTGGGGAAATACTGCAATACTGTTCATGATTTGCCTTTTCCTGATCCATATCTTAGCTGCTAGTCCTAGCCTTTTGGTCTTTTCTTCCCAGACTATTATGTGTGTGTGTGTGTGTGTGTGTGTGTGTGTGTGTGTGTTAGTACAGGGGCTTGAACTCAGGGCTTTCACTTTCACTTCACGTTTTTATTCAAGGCTGGTATTTCACCACTTGAGTCACAGCTGTGCTTCTGGCTTTTTGCTAGTTAAGTGGAAACAAGAATGTTTCCAATTATCCTGAATGAGTTTTTTTTTTAAACTGTGATCCTTAGATCTCAATCTCCTGAGTGGAGAGGATTACTGGTCTGTGTTAGTGCCCAGCTTAGTCTCCTCTTGGTGGTCGTTCCTGGTGGCACACACCCTACCCTTAATAACAAATTCAGGAGGGTGGCACACAGATTCCAGTGTCTCGGGATTCCAGTGTGAAGATGTTCTGGATGGTCATGGCACTGTTAAAGGAAGGTCTCCTGAGCGGCTGAGAACCCTCACTGTTTCTCCTAATGAGGGAAATCTGGTGGGTGAATTCAAGCTTGAGATGTCTGTTTGCGGCTTTGAATTCTTTTATTCTTTCTTTGTTGTTGTTGTGGGTGCCAGTAGTGGAGCTTGAATTTGCGGTCTGGCCAATGAACCTGAGATTTTTGACCAACAGGTGCTGGGAGGTATAGACACACTACTGGCCTTTTGGTGGTTAATTGGAGATAAGAGTTTCATGGACCTTCCTGCCTGGTCTGGCTTTGAACTATGAACCTCAGATTTTAGCCTCCTGAGTAGCTAGGATTACAGGTGCGAGCTACTGGCACCCAGCATTATT
>NW_012267322.1:4078909-4096371 GCF_000151885.1 Dipodomys ordii | reverse complement strand
TGTGTGTGTGTGTGTGTGTGTGTGTGTGTGTTAGTACAGGGGCTTGAACTCAGGGCTTTCACTCTCACTTCACGTTTTTATTCAAGGCTGGTATTCCACCACTTGAGTCACAGCTCTGCTTCTGGCTTTTTGCTAGTTAAGTGGAAACAAGAATCTTTCCAAATATCCTGAATGAGTTTTTTTTTTAACTGTGATCCTTAGATCTCAATCTCCTGAGTGGAGAGGATTACTGGTCTGTGTTAGTGCCCAGCTTAGTCTCCTCTTGGTGGTCATTCCTGGTGGCACACACCCTACCCTTAATAACAAATTCAGGAGGGTGGCACACAGATTCCAGTGTCTCGGGAGTCCAGTGTGAAGATGTTCTGGATGGTCATGGCACTGTTAAAGGAAGGTCTTCTGAGCGGCTGAGAACCCTCACTGTTTCTCCTAATGAGGGAAATCTGGTGGGTGAATTCAAGCTTGAGATGTCTGTTTGCTGCTTTGAATTCTTTTATTCTTTCTTTGTTGTTGTTGTGGGTGCCAGTGGTGGGGCTTGAATTTGAGGTCTGGCTAATGAACCTGAGATTTTTCACCAACAGGTGCTGGGAGGTATAGATACACTACTGGCCTTTTGGTGGTTAATTGGAGATAAGAGTTTCATGGACTTTCCTGCCTGGTCTGGCTTTGAACTATGAACCTCAGATTTTAGCCTCCTGAGTAGCTAGGATTACAGGTGCGAGCTACTGGCACCCAGCATTATTCTCTCTCTGTCTCTCTCTCTCTCTCTCTCTCTCTCTCTCTCTCCCTCCCTCTCTCTTTCTGTATGTGTATGTATGCCCTAATATTAGCGTACTGAGGCTTAAACTCAGAACTTTGAACCCTCACTCTTGCTCCTGGATGGTGCTGTCCCACCTGACACATGCCTCCAGTCCATTTTTTGCTGATTATTTGGAGATGAGGACTTTTCTACCTAGATTGGCTTTGACCTACAACCTTCCAAGTCTCAGTGTCCTAAGTAGCTAGGACTACAGGCATAAGCCATCCATGCTTAGCCATCTTTGAATTCTTGAAGGTGGGGTGCAAAGAAAGGGAGATGTCACTGCATTTCCTCATCACCTCTGGCATTCAATTGCTAAGTTTCTTTAGGAACTACAAAACAAGGAAGCCACTCACTAAGACCAAATTATGATGGGTCCTCTGTAAAAATCCCAAGATGACATTATGTGCAGATGAGCAATCTGAATTCTAGTCCTGACTCCATTACAGAATAGCAATTCGAACTTGAGAAATCACCGGACAGCTCTGTTCTTGGACGTTGCCCCTGTGACCTGCATAATTGCCCTCTACAGAACCTCTTACTCTGGCAGAGCTCCTGAGGAAGCTAGAGAAGTAAACTGAACATTAGGGTGGATGTCAAACCCAGAAGATGGTGCTGGATGCAATATCAGAAATACCAGTTGCTTCAGAGGCACAGGGTTCCTTTCCTGGTGTTGGTCAATGGTGGGTAATGCTGTACTTTCAAAACTGGCTGCAAGTTCTGAAAATCCATCCTTCAGGGTCTTTGCGGTCTGACGCATGAGGAAATGTGCTGCGTCATACATTAATTATATGCATATACCACATTGGTTTGATTTCCTTCTCTTTTTTCTACATACACTTGAGTTTGAATGAAGTGCCCTGTGCTCTACTGTTTGAGCTATTAACTCCCCCCCACACACCCGTTTTCTTTCTTTTTCATGTGGAGTTTCATTTTTCTGATGTGGGCTAGCCTGGACTTCAATCCTCCTACTTGCATTTCTCCTATATTACTGAGATGACAGGCACACTCAGTGTTTCTGTTGAGATAGGATGTTGCTAATTTTTTTTGAACTTTGATCCTCCTAATCTCTGCTTCCTGAGTAGCTAGGATTCCAGGCATGAGCTAGTGTGACTATCTCCACATTGGTTTCTTGCCTGAAAACAAAGATGGATTGATGTAATACAGGTTAAGGTCTAGATTCCAGAAATCTACCATTGAAGAATGAGCGGCAGAAGGCAACAGGCATGGAAAAAGACGAATCCTCTGGATACCGAGGAAGGTCGGAGGCTATGCCAAGGCTTAATATTGTCTCTTCTATCCAGTCAACTTAGACCTGAGAAGCTCTGGATCCGTGGTTATGCCTACATAAAGTGATTGAAGTGTCATGGTGAGCAAACTTAGCTGACTGTGCTGACCAGTGAACAAACTCAACATTGTCAGGGGAGCAGAGTTATCATACATTCCTTCTTGATCCATTTAAACCTCTTCAAAGTTCTCAGGGGAGCAGAGTTATCATACATTCCTTCTTGATCCATTTAAACCTCTTCAAAGTTCTCTTCTATGGGCAAAACTACTACCCCATTCTCCTTTCACTCTTTCCAAAATCCTCACTCATCCTCTCCGTGGCCTCCATACAACCAGTGATGTTGAAATATGGATACTGGGCCAAACTGGGGCCTTCTTGTCATCTTGGTGGATGAGGGACTTTCCAAAAATTCTTAGAGGTGAAGCCCCACCCTCACCCCAGATGATGGTCATGCCTGAATTCTTAGAGGCAGAGACAGGAACTTGACAATAGGTTACTGGACCTGCCAAACCTGTGCCATGAACTCTTTGAACTCTTGAGCCCCTGTGACCCTGCTCCCCAACCATGACCCTATTTAGGCCCCACCACCCCTACCACCATCGCGCCACTCCTCTGGTCTCCTGACTCTCCTCAGGTCACCATGGCAACCTTTTCAGCTCTCCATTAGAGTTGAGATTGTTTTTCTGCTCCTTCATTACTCTGCTGCCCGTGTGGCTCAGTTTCCTAACAGTATTAAATGTATTTGAGGCTGCAAGTTTTTGGGGGACATGTGTCTGCTTGTACTCTCTGGCTTTCTAATAAAGACTCCTGATTCCACCTCTCAGAATATGGCTTCTCTGATTCTTGTGATCAAATTCCCCTATAACAATGTGTAGCTTATCACAGCCTCAGAGTCGCTGCCCATAGCCAGAAGGCTCAAAATGGAGCGCACAGCTAGGAGAAACAAATCAGTTATAGTAAGTGACAAACAAGCTCTCCTTTTCCTCAGAAGCCAGTGCTAATGGAGTGAGTTCAGCTACGAGGGCTCTCTAGGCGTGTGGTTTCTGGGGGCTCATTCTTAGGATGAGTGTCCACAGACAGTAGCAGGAAAGGGCCCGAAGCAGCCTCAGGGTGGAGAGAACAGTGAAAGCCGGAGCCTTTGGCTGCCAGCCCTGCACATTCTATTGCATGTAATTGGTTTCCCCAGGAAACATTTGCACTAACCTTTGGCATCTAGAAGCAGAGTCAGACCCGCAAAATAAATGACTATATTGATTAGTGTGACAATCAGAACTTCATAATCCACAAGTGATAGATAATGCAGCCCAAATTAGTTTATTAAAAAGAAGAAGAAAAAGGAGAAGAAAAGAAATAGACAAAAGCCTCCAGTAAATCTTTCTTTAGGTGAAGTTGGATAGAAGAGATTGGGTTACTGAAAAATGATTCCTCTCTCCCTCCCTCTCTCCCTCCCTCCCTTCCTCCCTCCCTCCCTCCCCCTCCTCCTTCCTTCCTTCCTTCCTTCCTTCCTTCCTTCCTTCCTTCCTTCCTTCCTTCCTTCCTGTACTGGGGTTTTGAATTCAGGGCTTTGTGCTTGCTCAACAGGCACTCTACTACTTGAGTGATGCCTCCAGACATTTTCCCCCTGGCTATTTCTAGGATAAGGTATTTCCTATCACACAGGCCTAACTAGACCATGGTAGTCCTATTTACTCTTTCCACCAAACTGATATGATGCTCATGCCCAACTTTTTCTGTTGAGGTCGAGTCTTGTGAATTTTTTACCCAGATTGGTCTTGAACCATGATCCTCCTGATCTCAGCCTCCAAAGGAGTTAGGATTACAGGCATGAGCTACTATATCTGCCTCAGATGTGATTTTTTTAAGTCTCCATATCCTCTTCTCTCATGTGTCCTCTACTTTCCTCCCTTCTCTTTGCTTCTCTTCTCTGTTCTTCAGTTCTTTCTAAAAGAGCCTCGAGCTTGAATTCAGGGCTTCAAACTTGTTAGTCAAGCACTTTATAATTTGACTCATGACTAATGAATGCATTTGTTTTCGTTATTTTCAAGATAGGGTCTCATGATTTTTGCCCAGGGCAGCTTTGGAGCATGATTTTCCTGCCTATGCCTCCTGTATAGTTGATATGTGTATGTATGTATGTATGTATATTATGTATATATGTATATATACATTTGTGTATATAGTGTATGGTGTATACTACCATGATGGGTGATGGATGAGTCTCACTGACTATTTTTGTCCAAGCTTATTTTCTTATTCTCTGTTTGTTAACTACATTTTCTCTTTGGACAATTCATTTTTAGATGGGTTTCTTCGCTTGGGTTCAGACTGATGTTTCCAGTTCCCAAAGTCATACCCTATTTGCTTCATTTCTAGAGTTTCAGTGTGACTGGTTAGGCTTGGTCACAGGCTCACCTCTGAGGCGAGAGATTAGGCTGTCTGCTGGCTTAGGCTTGCACTACATAGTTCATGCATAAAAGCCTAGAAGAATTTAGGTGGGACAGGTGGAGATTTCATCGAAAATGAGGGAACTATTAATTGTGACTCAATAACAAAATACACAGATTGCTTTATTGTGAAAAGCAAGTTATCACAAGATGTCAAGTGCTGAGAAACTGTGTGGAGGGGTTAGGATTAGGTCTCAAAAATGGCTTCCAGAGGAGTTAGACAGAATTGGCCCACAAAGGAAACAGCCCCTCTGGTCAATTAAGAAATTACTCTACCAAGTGGTCACATTATCCTAGGGATCAGGAAGCTACCATTGGGGTCATTGGCTTGAGCAAGATGGAGGCCTTCACCCTTCCTCTGGATACCTACATCATCAAGGAGTGACTAACTTGGACTTCAGCTAACATTGCCAGGATAATGTCCTATGGTAACTGTCACTAGCCGCTGTGTGGCTTTTGCCTCACTACTGGATCCTATAACTTGTGCATGTAAATGACCAAACCTAAAGACATTATGAGGCTTTGAGGAGTCTCAAAGTAGAGTATTTAACTTGGGAGGTGGTCAGATGGGCTGTCTACTCTACCACCATAGAAAGCCAGTCAGCAATGTCCACCATGGCTTGATTTGAAATGTGCCTTACTGGCAGTCTCTGTACTAAACAGTTCTCCCCAGATGAACACATCCTGCAGAGACTTCAGGAGACACAGACATGATGTCAGAGCGTTATTCATGCTCATCTAACTAGAGAGGAAACCTAATGATATGCCCCTTGGGTCTGGCCAGGAGGAAGTGGCATACTATGAAATAGAGGATGGTCTAAGAAAGAACAGCTCTATGGACTTCCTTGACATTATACCCATGGTCATTGCTACTTCTGGTGACCCAAACCAGGAGGCTGCTTCTTGTCCATGTTCCAATAGCCAGCATTACCTGAATACATTACCTGAATATCAGCACAAACCAGGTACCTGTCCATGACTTTACAGGTGTAATCTAAGTAATTACAAGGTTAGCCTGTTCAATAGGGACTGTGATACATCGAGTGCACAGGAACTCATCCAGTGCTCACTACAGAGTAGATTCCGTCTCAGGGGCTGGGGTTACATCCACAAACTAAGCAGATGGGGGTCTCTGCCTTTACATTTCTTGTATCCTGCTGGTAACTGCCATTATCTCCATTTGACAAGAGGAAGATGAGGTAAGGGAGGGTTAAGCACCTGGCTCCCAAGCCTGTCCTTTTACTCACTGATGGAGTCACATGGCTCCATGTTCTCATGGCTGTCACGGGAGAAGATTCCAGAGCAGGGTCTTATTATCTGTTTTATTAACTGGTGAGTTGAACCTCAAGATCTTGTAAGTTGATGCATCCAGGCTCACATTACAGCAAGGAGCCAATGTGGAGCTGGACCAGTATTTGGAGCCATAGTAAAGTCCTTTCCAAAGCAGTACTAAGCCCTTTCCAGCATTTAGTATGTTGTTCCTTCTGCTGCCCTCCAGTGGTTACAGCAAGGACCTTAGGGTGCTGCTAAGGCTCCAGAAAGCTCCATGATGGAGCAAGGCTGCGTGATTAGACTGAGCTATTGCCTTTGGGTATCTCACTTAACCATCATTGTTCTGAGGGGCACGTGCAATTATTGTACCCACTTTACAGATGGGAAAAGCAATCTGGAATGATTTTTTAGGGTCACACAGCTAGAAAATGGGGAAGGCAAGGTTTAAATTAGCTTCCCCAAACCCAAGCCATGCACGCTGGCTCTTAACCTCATGGTCCAGCATGCTTTGGGGGCTGGCAAAGAAAAATGCAAGAAGTATCTTTTTGTATGTGTTCAGAATCATGCCCAAGGCTAACGTCCTGATTCTTTGAAGTCATATTCCAGAGGATATATTTTGATTAGGGCTATAATTCTTTTTTATTGTTCAGGTGATGTACAGAGGGAGTTATAGTTACATAAGTAAGGTAGTAAGTACATTCTTATCGAATTTGTTACCCCTCCCTCATTTTTCTCTTACTTTCTCTCCCCCCCAGGCAATAATTCTTGTCATAAGTAATTTGGCACTCTGCGTCTTGCACTGAAACAATAACTGAAGTCTCATCCCACTAAAATGTGTCAGTTGTATGCAAGCCTCAGGAACTTTTCAGTGAAATGACCTTGGAGGCCAGACCGACCCCCTCATCCTCAGATCTGTGTGACATATGTCCTATCAAGAGCAGAACTTCTTAATCTGGGCACTATAGGAATTTGGGGCCAGATAATTTTTAGTAACAGAGACGGTTCTGTGACTGGTAAGAGGTGTAGTATTGTCTTTGGCTTCTTTCCACTAAATGCCAGTGCTGGCCTCTTGGTGACAAGTGGAAATGTCATTACTAAAGTCCTGCAGGAGCTAGTGGAGTATCACCGTTGCCTGAGATGCATTGGTCAAGAGCATAGAATCAGGAGTCAGACACAACCTGCATTCTGAGCACAGCGCAGCAGTGTCAAACGGGAGAGGTAATAGATTTCGTGGAGACGAGACCAGCACACAGTGGCAACAGTGATGGTCCTCTTGTTGTTTCCTGTTGCAAAGATTTGCTGAGGTCAGGTGAGAAATGGATGAGGGTGACAATTGCTGTTTGGTCCTTAAAAACCTTGTTTCTGTTCTTCTTGGACCCACATCCAGCTGAGGTTTCCCAGCCTCCCCTCCAGTTAGATGGAGGTTAGGTGTCTGGGGGTCTAGCAATGGAATGTGAGTCGAAGTGAGGTGAGCCAGGCCCACAGAATTCTGGAGGAATTTCTACAGATGAACCTCCTTGACCTTTCTCTGTTGCCAGCTTCTGTTAAGTTCTCAAAAGCTCCAGGGGATGGAGGATAGACAAGATGGAAGACACCTGTTTCTTGGTTTGGGTGAATGGAGCATACCAGACCTCCTCGCCTGCCAGTGCTGATGGGATTTTGTAAGAAATAAGCTTTTTATTATGTGAAGGCGCTGAAATGCTTATTATAGTTGCTCACCTGACCCTTACCACTATGTGCAGAACACTATTGTTGGCACATTTTAAGTGCCAAAAGATGTTAGATAGCGCTATTCATATTAATAGCTGGTTTTATGAACCAGGCAGACAACCAGAGACAAGCCAGGGTAAGATGTGGGAGTTGAACTGATTGACATGCATCATGATATGTTTCCTACCAAGTCATGAAACTTGATGGCTGAGTCCACATCAGCTCATGTCAGATATTCAGGAGCAAAATTGTGAGCTCCAGGGAGCGTCTCAAACCCCAGCATTCTGGGCTCCTCCCAGGCACAGCCCTTGACTATTTATAATAGAATGCAGTGTTCTCCTTATTAGATGAGCCCCATAATTAGATCCAAGTGAAAAGTGTGATGTATGTGGATCTGGAAAGGCCCTTTTGAGTCCCCAGATTTATTTCTCATCGGTGCTATAAATGCATATTTCTGTGGGGTGCTAAGTTTGAGCAATGTGCAGTGAACAAAGGAAAAGTATGCAGTAGAAGAGAAGGACTTCAGACTGTTAAGACATCTTCCCTGATATTTAAATGTGTGTAATGTTGGGCTTAGGAAAGGCTACAAATACTTCACATGCCTTCTTTTGGTAAGTATTTGTTGTAGACCAACTATGGTAAATGGAACAATGGCCCTGCAAAGAACATGCTTGTGATGGTGCATGCCTGTGACCCAGTGAGGAAGAGAAACCTAAAAGTAGGTAGATTGTAGCTCAGGCACATGTCTGATGTGAAGCAAGACCATACCATAAAAATTACCAGCAGAGAATAGGGCCAGAGGTGTAATTCAGCAGTATTATGCCAGCTGAGCAAGTATTAGGTTCTGAATTTAAACCCCAGTACTGAAATTAGAGAGAGAGAAAGAGAGAGAGGGGAGAGGAAG
This sequence comes from Dipodomys ordii, assembly GCF_000151885.1. Classification (NCBI taxonomy): domain Eukaryota; kingdom Metazoa; phylum Chordata; class Mammalia; order Rodentia; family Heteromyidae; genus Dipodomys; species Dipodomys ordii. Next base: position 4,087,957 of record NW_012267322.1, on the reverse strand, counting down.
GGGGAGGAGAGGGGGAGGAAGAGAGGGAGGGAAGGAAGGAAGAGAGTAACATCCTAATCCCTTGAAATTGCAAGTGCTTCTGTGGTAAGCATACCTTTGCAGGTGTGTCTAAGTTAAAAATTGAAAATGGGGAGATTAGGACTATAAAGATAAGATAGGTGTAACCACAAGAGTCCTTATAACGGGAGGCAAGATGATCAGGGCTTGCTGTGGCATCGGAAACAGAAGGTTGGGGATTTATAGAAAGGAGCCACGGGCAAGGAATGAGCATAGCCTCCAGAAGAAAAGGAGTGAAGATGAAGAGACAGAAGCAGTCTTCCCTCAGAAACTCCAGCGAGATCCAGACTACAGTCCAGAGACATTTGTTTAGGATTTCTGACTTGCAGAACTCTAAGGTCACAAGTGTGTTATGAACTAGGTAAACTAATTCACAATGGATGGGGGGGTCATTGTATCCATCAGGATTCTTTGGATTATGATAGAATATCTAGCACAAATGATCTCAAGTCAAACATGAATTTATGGCTTTAGTTATGCTTATATTAAGGAGTTTAAATAGTGTATCAAGAAATAAGTCTAGATCATCCAGGGACAAAAAAATTTCTTCTTCCAAATTTTATAGGTCAACTGCAAGACGTGTTCTGATTGGCTGACTTGGATGTTATGCTATCCCTACACTAACCATTGGGATGAAGGAATCAGGGAGTATGATTGGTTAATACTGATGCATATTGTAATAGTTTGGGCAGCCTAGATCAAGGTGATTATCTGTGCCATGGGAGCTAAGATGAATAATTATTCAAATAAAGCAAAAGCATGTAGGACAGATCAACTCCTGATAGGCCCATCAAAGTGAGGAAAGGGTCTTCAAGATGATAACCAAATTTACAATGACTAGCTGAAGAAGTCTACCCCACCCCCATCCCCACCAAAGCCCCATGTCTTCTCTCCTTCTCCTGTATCCATCTCCATATTAAAAAAAAATCACTGCTGGGCAAAGGGTAGAGCTACTTTGTTTCGTTTTTTGTCATTCATCTTGCTCCATTTGGAGTTAAGAATGTCCAAGAATCAACCATTGAACACAGCTGTTAAGGGGTGTGTGTGTGTGTGTGTGTGTGTGTGTGTGTGTGTGTGTGAACAGACTACTTCCAGTAGCTGTAATTAATCATTGTAACTATTTAATTTTTTTGAGGAGTGTGTCAGAATTTAACTAAAGAAACAGAGCTCCAAGTTCTGACAGTGTTTCATACCTAGAATTAGCTTTCTACCCCCTTTTCCCTGGCCCTGATCATTTGCACACATTCATATGGCTTATCGAGTTCCTGTGGTGTTGACCATGAGAGCCATCGAATGAATTTTCCTCCACTGAGGTGCTGGATTAGGATAATGCCAGTGAGAACCCGCTGATTTTCTAAAAATGACTCAAAGAATGTGCATCTGACTCCATTAATCTTGCCTAATGTGGGCCAGCCTGTTACATTTGGATTCAAAGCTCTTCTCGTTTCCTTGGTATTTAAATACTCTCTGGTTAAGATCACAACCCAGCTTGAGAGAGAGAGAGAGAGAGAGAGAGAGAGAGAGAGAGAGAGAGAGAGAGAGTGTGTTTGAGGGAGGGAGGGAGGGAAAGAGGGAAGTTGGGGGAGTAAGGGAAAGAGGGAGGGAGACTTGTCTTCTGGTTAGGTCAATAAGGTCCATTCTTTGCTCCCAGACTTTGGAGAGAAGACACTCCCTGGCCTTGGGAGCTAACACATAAAGGGGATTGGGAGTTGGAGCCAGGTGCTACTGGGAGCAGTGGTCTTCCTAATTAACAAGCTCCAGATGATTAACAAGCTCAGCCAAGCTGTGGGGAAGGTCTGCTTGTATCACATCCCCAGTCCTTGGTGTCATCCCACACTAGACCAATGTGTGGGAGGAGCTAATGACTGATATGTAGCTAAATCTGCCACAGAGAGAGAAAAGGGCCTAGGTAATTGTTCTTAACCCAGAGACACGTGCTGCTTCTTGCAGACCTTCTCAGAGCATTGCCTTTTGCTTATCTGTGCTTATGTCTCTTTCAAGGAAGATTTCCCAGAGGTGACAACAGGCCAGCTCTACAAGTAGCTCTATTAGCTCATTTCACAGGCATTTAGTTGGTACTTAATGTGAATTACAGTTTCTGCTGGACACAGAGTAAATTTATTTTGTGGGCAGACCTGCCCCACAGTTCCCAGGACTAGCATTTTTGGGAACCCACTATATTTGCCTTAGAATAATAGGTTTCTCTGGGGGTTTGTGCCTAATCTTGTTCTGAAGAACTGATTCAGAGTCTAAAGCAAGGCAATATGAAAGGGAGAATAGTAGATACTATTTTGTCCCACAGTACATATCTACTAGGAAGAGAAGTCTTCAGTCCACTGGCTTTGTGTTCTTGGAGGATGTTATACGTGTACATTTGTGGTGCTTAGGAGTTTACAGAGCTGTGCTTGGCACTTGAGCTAGCTTTTAAGCCACTTGATGGTTAGGATCATGGCCTATTTTATCATTTTCCTTTCTTTGTGAGGAACCCAACTGCCGTGAGATGATTGTAGTGAGACAAAGAAAGAACAAGAGAGAGAGTGGCTTTAGGCGTTGCAGATCTTGGGGATGAAACACTTGAAAGTCACTGTGCCTCACTCATCTCCATCTCTGCTTTCATACTTACATACTTCTTTATTTTCTTCTTTTGTGCCAGTTATGGGTACTACCCCTGAATTTTTTTCTCAAGGCTCAGGCTCTACCACTTGAGCTACAGCTCCACTTGGTCTTTATGGGTAGTTAGAGTCTCACGGACTTTCCTGTCCAGGCTGTTTCAAATGGAAATCCTCAAATCTCAGCTTCCCGAGTAGCTAGGATTACAGGTGTGAGCTACTGGCACCTGGCCATGCACTCCTCTGTGCAGCATAGACACACTTGCATGCACATACACACAGATGCACACACACACACACACACACACACACACTCACAGATACATACATGTATCCACACTTTTATGTGCTTGCCTCAGGCCATCCCAGTAAGAAGAAGTAGACCCCTTGGGATGGTCCTTTGCCCATATCCATGGTCCCAAAACTTGCTCTGTTAGCTGAAGGAAGGTGCTTAGTGTGTGGGTGAATCAACATTGCTTCAGTTCCATACTTTCCCAGAGTAATGAGATTCTTGGAGGCACTCAGCAAATGGCTGCTGCATTAATGAAAAGATGAATAGACTAAGGATGTAGGATTATTTATAATTCAATGATACATTTCTTTCTCAAACCCAGTCTCAATACCTAAGAGTCCTGAAATATAAGAGGTGTTCATCACAGGTTTGCTTATAAGGGTAGGTCTCTGTTTGGATTTAATATTTTACCAAGTGTTGTGGTTTTTTTCTCTTTATTTTTTAACCTTTCCTTTCTTCTTTCTTTGCTTCTTTTCTTTTTCACCTGTACTAGGGCTTGAACCCAGAACTTCATATTCTTGCTCATGATTGGTACTCTACCACTTGAACCTTGCCTCCAGCACCCTCTCACTTTCTTTGAAAGCCTCTGGTTTCCAGATCTTCATAAAACTTTGCATTTTAAAATTTTAAGTGAATTGGGGGGCTTCTGACAGATGTCTACCCCCCCCAAATATTTCCTGTTTGCATTCCCTAGTGCTGAAAGCAGAAGCTATTTCTCATTAGCCTCCTGGCTTTCTACATATTCCATTCTTCACTTCTTGTCCTTATAAAGATAGCTGGCTTCCACTTTATCACTCCCTTAATGAGGCTCCATGTAGATATACAGGGCTGTGCATACTGTCCTAATTGCAGACCATGAAGCTCCATGCCATTTTATAGACTGGTGAAACGCATAGGTAAAGAGGACCAAGTGGCGGCTGAATTGTGACCTTGGGCTACAGATTAGAGCTGAGAGTGAGTGGATGACTCTTCCTCCTCCTCCTCCTAGTCATCCCTCTCTTCTTTCTCTTTCTTTCTTTCTTCCTTCCTTTCTTTCTTTCTCTTTCTCTCTCTCTCTCTCTCTCTTTCAATTCAACTCAGTATGATCTCAATTCAAATAGCTGTCTTATTAGGAAAGATGGAACTGAACACCTGTGTGTAGGGGTTGTTTAAACATATGGCTTCTGCCTCCAGCACAGGAGCCCTTCTGCCTGTTCTCTGTTAATTTTCTAAATGAAAGAGAAGATTAGGTAATGTTGGAGCAGTTGTCATCTTCCTGATAGGTAGTGTGATCATGATCATTCATGACTTGCCAAGTGTCCTATTAGGTCTTTTGTAGTCAGAAACTGCTGTATACTTCAATCATCCCTTTGAGTGTTACTGTTCATATTTCAGAGCTTAAGAAATCAAAGTTTAGAAAAGTTCAAGTTAAGGAAGCTGCCCAAAGTCACAGCTAATTAGTTAGACCCTGATTTGAATGAAAACAGTTTCCCTCCAAACCAAACACATATGTTCTGTTTGCTTGTGAAGAGAGAGACTCTGACATCACAGCAATGAGCGCCTTTGACAGCCCAGCCTGAGTGAAGGCTGGTTGCAGAGCACTAAAGCATGAGGGATGACTCCATGGGATCCATGTGCAGCACAAGCATCTAATACTAAGAGGAAAGGGGTCTTCAATGGAACAGAATAGAAGACCAGAAAAAAAGCCTACAAACAGATACCTAATATTTGATAAGGGAGCCAAAAACACAAGTTGGAAAAAAAAGACAGCCACTTCAACAAATGGTTCTGGCAAAATTGGTCATCTACATGCAGAAAAGTGAAGCTAGATACTCATCACTTTGCACCAGAAGCAACTCTAAATGGATCAAAGATCTCAACGTAAGACCAGATACTGTGAAAATATTACAGGAAGGGGTAAGGGAAACCCTAGGCCTTGGAGACATGGAGTGAAACATCCTAAACAAAGATCCAGAATCACAACAAATCAAAAAAGACTGGATAAATGGGATTGTATCAAACCGAAGAAGTTCTGCATAGCAAAAAAACATAGCTAACAACAAATAGAAAGCCCACATAATGGGAGAAAATCTTTACTATCTATACATCAGACAATAGCCTCATATCTAAAATATATCTAGAGCTTAAAAAAATTAAACCTCTCAAAAATAAACCTTTGAAAACTTAACTCAATCAATTAATTGGCTAAAGACTTAATGAGAGACTTCTCAAAAGAAGATAAAAGAATGGCCAAAAGACAGATGAAATGTTACACATCTCTGTCATAAAAGAAACACAAATCAAAACAACATTGAGATTCTACCTCATTCCAGTTAGAACAGCCAGTAACAGGAAAACTAACAATAACAAATGCTTGCAGAGATGTGGCCATATACTGTTGGTGGGAATGTAAACTCATTCAACCACCCTGGAAAGCAGTATGGAGGTTCCTTAAAAGACTAAACATAGAGTTTCCCTATGACCCAGCAATCCCACTCCTGGGCATTTAACCAATGGACCACAAAATGGCATACTAAAGCCACCAGCACAACCACGTTCATTGCAGTATTGTTTACAATAGCCGAGCAATGGAATCAATCTATATGCCCTTCAGTGTATGAATGGATCAAAAAAATGTGATATATATACACAATGGAACTCTACTCATCCATAGGAAAGGATGATATTGTACTATTCATAAGGAAATGGAGACTTGGAAAAAATTATATTAAATGAAATAAGCCAAACCCAGAGAAATATAGGCTGCATGGTTTCCCTCATTTCTGGTAACTAGAATGTGCCTATAAATCTACAGGTAAACACACTGAATGATTAAAATACATATGTATGTGTGTGTATATGGACTCACACTAGGACACGATAAATTATATAGGACTGTAGTCATTCACATACTGAGGTGAAAGGAGAATGTGCATAGGAATGGTGGACAAAGCCTCAATAGCTTTGAACAGATGATCATATAAAATAATATTCTATGAAATGAACTCCAAGAAAAGGAAACAAGAGACATATTTTTAGTTGCCATTGTTGACATTTTTGTTTTCTTCTTTTGTCTTGTTTGTTGGTTTGTATTTGGTAGGGTAAGGGAGAGCACATAAAAGGTGGAACAAGGGTGTACAAATACAACAGTGATACTCGCTAAACACGGTGGAAAATGAACTGGATATATTGTAGGTGGTGATGGGAGTGAAAGACTGGGAGAGAGGGTTGGAAGGGAAGGCATGGTTAAAAAAGAATTGTACTCATTACTTGATCCATGTAACTGTAACCCCTCTATATATCAATTCTACAATAAAAATAAATACTTTAAAAATAAAATATATAAGTCCCTAGTCAAAACAAGAGCGGGGGAGTGGTCTTGACTCCCTGGATCCTGTACTTTCCCATCATGTCCCAGGCATTGGTAGAACAGTGGCTCTCAGAATACAAACCTGTGAATGAGGTAATATTGATCAAGATTTCAGTGTTAGTTTACATACTCATAACTGTCACATTGAATTGAAACCCCTTTGCATAACTACTTAAATACGAATTAAAAAAAGAATCTGTGATCACATGTCTGAAAAATACCATCTAGAATATAGAGAAATCATATGATGCTTCTGTGTGTCCCTTCCTTCCTTCCTCCCTTCCTTTTTTCCTTCCTTTCTTTCTTTTTTCTTTCTTTCTTTTTTTTTTGTGCTGGTACTAGTGCTTGAACTCTGTGTCTGAGCACTGTCCCTTAACTTTTTTATTCACAACTAGTCCAATATCACTTGAACCACACACCCACTTTCATGTTTTGGTGGTTAATTGGAAATAAGAAGCTGACAGACTTTCCTGCCCAGGCTGGCTTTGAATTGTGATCATCAGATCCCAGCCTCCTGAATAACTAGGATCAGAGGTGTGAGTCATTAACACCTGACATGATTCACTGGCTTCCACAAAGCTCAGTTTCTTCATCTGCAATGTGAGACAGGCCCCTGCTTATTTCACTGATGGGATATGGTGAGTGAAATGTAGCCAGTGAGCTGAAGAACAGTTCCATGTTGAAGTCAGTAGGCATTGACTTAGTAGGGGATTGTGCATAGAGTCTGTATCCAGCCTGCTTCTACTCTGGGATCCCACATGTAGTGACAAATCTGAGGATTCTTGCTCTTCCTTGTTGATTAGCAATGTGGGGAAGAAATCACCAGGGCAGGTAGTGGTGAGCATAGATGGTTAGGAATCTTGCCTTATTCCCTAGCCATCTCTAGTACAGGTAGCTATAACCTTCTTGCTCTACTTCTCAGACTCTTGGATGTCCCTTTGTCTGTCCCCTTACATGCTGATCACTGATATCCCTTACCATGTTATAGCAGAACTCAGAAGGGCAGAGCAGGACGAAGCTCTTAAATCATCCAGAGACATTGAACCAACCTAATAGACCCATATCAAGCATTGAAATAGAAACAGAAATAAGAGACCTCCAATCCAAGAAAAGTCCAGGACCAGATGGGTTCACTGCTGAATTCTACAAGGACTTCAAAGCAGAACTCACACCAATACTCCTCCAACTCTTCAATGAAATTGAAAATGAAAGTTCACGACCAAACTCTTTTATGAAGCCATCATAATCCTCATCCCAAAACCAGACAGGACTCATCAAAGAAAGAGAATTATAGACCAATTTCTTTGATGAACATTGATACAAAACTTCTCAACAAAATTTTGGCCAATCGACTTCAACAAGTCATCAAAAAAATCATACACTATGATCAAACAGGATTCATTCCAGGGGTGCAAAGCTGGTTCAATATAGGTAAATCAATTAATGTAATACATCACATAAACAAGAGCTAGGGTGAGAACCACATGATTATCTCAATAGATGCAGATAAAGCATTTGACAAGATCTAACACCCTTTATGATGAAAGCTCTGGAGAGGCTAGGAATCCAGGGAACATTTCTCAATACAATAAAGGCTGTATATGACAAACCTACAGCCAGCATTATACTTAATGGCAAAAAGCTAAAGCCATTCTTCTAAACTCAGGAACAAGACAAGGATGTCCACTCTCTCCACTCCTCTCCAATTTATAATGACTAGCTATAGCAATAAGACAAGATGCAAACATAAAGGGGATCCAAATAGGGAAAGACGAAGTAAAACTCTCCCTTTTTTGCAAATGATGTGATTTTTATTTAAAGTACCCCATGGACTCCACTCCCAAGTTACTTGAGCTGATTTGAAACTTTGGCAAAGTAGCAGGGTATAAAATTAACCCTCAAAAATCTGGCTTTTCTGGATGCTAATAATGAGAAGAACACAGCTGAAATCGGGAAAGCAACTCTTTTGTAATAGTCCCAGAAGTGAAGGGCCTTTATGATGAAAACTTTTAAAACCTTAAAAAGGAAATTAAAGCCGAACTAAGGAAGTGGAAAAATCTCCCATGCTCCTGGATAGGGAGGATTAACATTGTGAAAATGGCAATACTGCCAAAGGCTACTTACAAATTCAATGCAATACCTATCAATATCCCAACCTCATTCTTCAATGAAATAGAAGAAGCAATCCAAAAATTCTTATGGAATAGCAAAAATAATCCTTAGCAGAAAGAACAGTGCTGGAAGAATATCAATACCAAATGTCAAAGTCTACTACAAAACCATAGTAATCAAAACAGCTTGGTACTGGCACAAGAACAGACCCCAGGACCAATGGAATAGAATTGAAAACTCAGAAATGCACACACAGACTATAGCCATCTAATCTTCGATAAGGGAGCTAAAAAAATAGAATGGAAGAAAGACAGCCTCTTCAGTAAATGGTGCTGGGAAAATTGTTTAATCACGAGTAGAAAACTAAAACTAGATCCTTATATATCACCCTGCACCAAAATCAACTCCAAATGGATCAAAGACCTCAAAATAAAAGCAAACACCCTGAAAACATTACAGGAAGGAATAGGAGAAACTCTAGGGCTCCTTGGCACAGGCAGAAATTTTCTTAATAGAGACTCAGAAACACAACAAATCAAAGAAAGGTTGGACAAATGGGATTGCATGAAGCTGCAGAACTTCTGCATGGCAAAGGACATAGCTAACAAGATCAATAGAAAGCCCATGGA
>NW_012267322.1:4019178-4078724 GCF_000151885.1 Dipodomys ordii | reverse complement strand
ACCTCACCCCAGTCAGAATGGCTATAATCAAGAACTCTAATAACAACAGATGCTGGAGGGGATGTGGACAGAAGGGAACCCTACTGCATTGTTGGTAGGAGTGTAAACTTGTGCAACCACTTTGGAAAGTAGTATGGAGGTTCCTCAAAAGACTCCACATAGAGCTCCCCTATGACCAACAATCCCACTTTTGGGTATTTACCCAAACAAGGCTGTACTAAAGCTACCATGTTTATCGTAGCATTATTCACCGTAGCTAAGATGTGGAACCAGCCCAGATGCCCCTCAGTAGATGAGTGGATCAAGAAAATGTGATACACACACAAATGGAATTCTATGCTTCCATCAGAAAGAATACCACCCAATTTGTTAGGAAATGGAAAGACTTCGAAAAAATCATATTAAGTGAAGTAACCCAGTCCCAAAGAAATTTGGGTCCCATGGTTTTCCTTTTCTGCAATAATTAGTACATATAGGATAATCTTATCAGATGAGCTGAAAAGCTCAAAAGCCATGTATATATGACTATATAAGATGATGCTAAGTGAAATGAAACCCAAGATACGGACACAAGAAATCTGTATTGTTACTGTTTTAAATGTACAATGCGAATTTATTTTTTGTTGTTGTTTCCTTGGTATGTTCTTTTCCCTGTGGCATATCCCCTGTTGTCACTGTACTTGATTTTGGTACCCTGCATCTTGTATATACATTTTTTCTAATCTGGGGATTGGAAGGGGAGTAACAAAACCCTGAAATTAAGACACAGGATGACCCATTGCAATAAGGATCCCCACAGGACAGTATATTGGAAACCAACTTTACAACTTCAGGTGGGGGGGATAGAGTGGGGGAGGTGGGGAAGGGAAGGGATAGTGGGACAACAACAAGGAAGGGAAGGGGTAACAATGATGGACAAGTAATGGACTCATTGCCTTACTCATGTAACTGTAACCCCTGTATAGCATCTTTACAATACAATAAAATAAGTCATCCAGAGACAAAGATTCTTAGTTTCTCCAGCATTTCTCAAAGCCTGGTACACAAACTCCTAGTGGTTTAACTGGCAAAGGATGTAGTTATGTGAATACATATTAGAAAGGGATTTTTGTTTCCTTATTTCTAATCAAGATGTAAACCTTCCTTTTGACGGTGTCTAAATTAATCATACTAAAGCTATACATAGAATATGGTCAAAGAATTTCATGACATGTGTGAAAAAATAATGCAACCGTAAGAACTATACAAAAAGGAGGGAGTATTCTTGGTCCAAAAAAAGAGTAAAGGAGAGGGAAGATTTAAGCAGTGCACCTTGATGGAAACACCACATGTTACAACATTACTTGTATAATTAATGCATATTAGAAAGAGAAAAGAAGAAAACATTGTATACAAACATTGTACATGAGATAGTGTAGCATTCTGATGCTGATACAGCTTAATTATCTTTATTTTCCAGAGGAAGTCATTGGGGTCCCGAAGGGAAGTGACTTGCCCAGAAACACTCTGGCTGTGTAAGAACTGGGGCTAAGACTGGACTGGGTCCCTGCCTGAGGTCTGGTTCATCAGCTCTGCTTGTGGCAGCTTTAGGCCCTCGATGAAATGTGGCTAGGAAAGTCAACCAAACCCTGAAAAATTCTCTCCAAGTTTACCTAAAATACATCTTCGAGGATGACCTGCTTCTCTTTACCTTTGCTGGGTGTGTTCATTTGTTGATAATGTCTTCTGAGAAACAAGCCAGGACTATAGCACCAGCTGCGATTCCACAGGAGTAATCACCTCTTTGCAAGCACATGGCTCATTCTTGTCAGGACCAAAGTCTTCCATCCTTCTGTATACAGCCATCAAATCAGGAATCTACTCCTGACAGAAATAATTTCTGACCGTGTCCTGGTTGTGCACCCAGGCACTGGCTTGAGTGGCTTGAGACTTTGGGTTTGGTTTGGTTTTCTTTTTTTTCCAGTACTGGTGCCTGAACTCAAAGCCTTTCCCTCTCATTTAGCGTTTGTACTCAATGCTGACACTACTACTTGATCACATCTCGATTTCTGGCTTTTTTTCTGGTTAATTAGGGATAAGAGTCTCTCAGATTTGTCTGCCCAGGCTGGCTTTGAATCACCATCCTCAGATCTCAGCCTCCTGAGTAACTAGGATTACAGGCATAAGCCACCCATCTCAAGGCAACATGCCTATGTATTTTAACACATACCAGCAATTTCCATGCTGGTTGTAGTGTCAAACAGGCTTCAGAATGTCCTTTGTTCTTACTGCTTATGTTCTACGGAAGGGAAAATATATGTACTCATTCTGCTAATAGATTATTCATAATGGCCTGGTTTTTTTTTTCAAATGAATTCTTATGGAGTCATTACCCTGAGCCTACAGCTGAGGGAATGCTGTAATGGTAATGGATTATATGAAGTGACTCCTCTCTACACCCTTCCCACTCTGCCTTCCCATCCTTCAGTACAAGCACTTTATTCTGGTCCAATTAGAAACACACAAGGACTTGCGTTCATGAAGTATGTTTTGAACTTTAAGTTGCCTCTTCATATTTTTAAATCATTGCATTTAAGTCTAATTCAATAAGATTCTGTATTTCCTTTCAATTTAATATGTGAGCTGCTTCCACTACCTGTTGCTAGGACAACCAGAGCTTGAGCTGGCATTGGTTTGTTGTCCAGGCCGAGGCTCTGTTAATTAACTCCCTGAAATTGCAGGCCAGATAATCAATACCAAATGTATGGACTTGGCTGGAATGTTTTAATTAAATTTACAGTAATTTTGCTTGCGGCTTTTTCTACAATCTGCATGGTGGAACATTGATTTTTATTTCTGATACAATGGCCTGGTCACTAGCTGGCCATCCCTTCCCCTAAGTGCCTTTTTCCGTCAGCTGAACCAATGTCCCAAAAGGAATAGCCAAGGTAAATTGTTAGCTAAAGTAATCACTACAAGAGAAGCAAACCTTCAACTACCAGGAGCTCTGGGTTTTTGCCAGTGATAGGGCTCCCTCGCTGGATATATTTTGGATGAAACGAATCCAGTGGTTGGGATCAGTAGGATCCCACAGAACGTATCCATTGATGAATGGGTTGGTGATACCAAAACTGCATGCTGCAGCCTCCTCTGTGCTACTTAAAATGTGCCAGCAAGGGCTCTCCATCCTGGTATTCTTGGTGAAGTCTTGTTCTTATGGAAATAAGCTGCATATCACTTGGAAGAACCTCCCTTCCTTTTTCTAAGCAGAGTTGCTAATTTTTAGGGTTCCCAAGATAATGGTAACTGGGACTCACCCCCAGCAACACCACCAAGTCAAGATTAACTTCTGATCATAGCTGAAGGAAAGGTGAGGGATCATACCTGCCTCACTATTATTGTGGGGTTAAATGAAATCATATACCTGCCAAAACTTTGACTTTCCTTTTAGAACCATACCCCATGAAAGTCTCTAAGGGTATGAACCTGAGCTGAATACCTCACCGTCTTCTTTGCCTGCCCAGCTTTCCCAATGCTTGCAGTATCGATTCTCATGGATAGAGCGGGGGAACTTCTACTTCCCAATTTCTTTCTCAAGCATGTCACAATACATGAGATTCTTAGCATTCCCCTGTGGGTATAGCCATGCTCCAGTCCTCTATGACAGAAGCAGAGGTGAGCTCTGATACCATCTCCCTCAGAACCAACCAAACATGCCTGTGACAAGAACAAAATAAAGAGTAATCACCCCCACTGCTCATTATTGTATAAGAAGAGCCTCAGACTTCCAGTACAGCCAAGTGTACTTTGCAGATAAAACATTTCAGTATTTGAAATCTCTGATAGGAACTCACTAGATGCCATTGAATGAGGGAAGGAAAGGAAGGAACATTCAAGGCAAACGGGATTCCATATGGTTCCTTCAAGACGATGGAAAGGCAGGCAATCTCTGACTCTGCTGAGGTGTTCCAAGAGTCCTTCTCTAAATACAATGGTGTGTTTAACCAAAGGCATTATTAGCCATGCAAGCTTGTAATGGCCTCCAGGAAGTGAATAACATTTTCCTATGGCAAACACCTGCTGGAAAATTTTTTTTCAGCCTACATATTATGTTCCATATAAACAGAGACTTAGAATATATTAATTTTCCTTCAAAGCATCGGTAGGATAGTGCACTGTAATGCTTCTGATAATAGAAAAAGAGTATGTGGCCCTGATGAAAATATAGTTATCATGTTGGGATTTATGATTTCATGATGAGAAGACATTGTGTCTATGGATATATACATACATATATACTTATATATGTACATGTGTGTATATGTGTGTGTGTGTGTGTGTGTATTTCTTTGAGTCTAGGTACAGAATTGCTTTTGTTCACTGTAACTAGGGAATGATTGGCCTTCCACAACTGATTTATTCTCTGGTTAAGCATTCTTGATAAATATCATTTTCACTCACTTTTTGTTCATATTCATCATGATATTTATTCTCAGAACATCTGCAGAAAAAGTTAAAATGGAGTCAGTATGATCCAACAATGAGGACCCAGTTGCCCAAATTTTTCTGTCATAGGAATGCCAAAGATGAAGAGGTAGCCAACCATGGCCGAGGAGTGTTCCCTCTAGAGGCAGTCCCTGGAAAGGCATCCTGTATTGCGATTTGTTTACTCCTCTGGTCTAAGCTTTTGGCTCAGGGACTTTTAGGGTTCTAACAGTTGGCTCTGAAACAACAGCATGGAGATTTTTTGGTCCTTTGTCTTTCCACATATTATTTTATGTAATAATTATGTGGCTTGCTTTTTTTCCTCTGACACTCTACTTTTTCCAACTGTCAGTGTAGGAGCTGTGAGCATTCACCTAGACAAGCTCTGTCTGTAAGATTCCTGTTGTCATATTTTGTGGCCTCCTTAAATATATTGAGAGAGTCTGGGATGTGCTCACTGCTCATTATTGCCAAAGACAGAACAGAATCAGTGCTGAGATGCCATGAACAATGCTCACTGTATCTAAGGCACTATTCCAAACTATTCCAAGCCCTTAGATTAAAACAAACAAACAAAACAGAACAGCCCAGGTTTAAACCTGGTAAGTCTTATTTGCATTTTCCTACCAGTGTCTTGAAAATATTCTGGAGCTACTTCTTTTTCTTCTCTCCCCTCTCAATGGAACTTCTCCTTTGTAATGCTATGATATCCATTCATTGCATGCTTGTTCATTTGATCACTCACACATTCATCCATTCAAAAATACTTACCAGGTAAATAATGCTGCAATAAACATAGTTGTGCTGGTAGCTTTAGTATGGTCTTGTTTGTGATCATTCGGATAAATGCCCAAAAGTGGGATTGCTGGGTCATAGGGGAGCTCTATGTGGAGTTTTTTGAGGATCTTCCATACTGCTTTCCAAAGTGGTTGAACAAGTTTACACTCCTACCAACAATGCAGTAAGGTTCCCTTCTGCCCACATCCCCTCCAGCATCTGTTGTTATTAGATTTCTTTTTTAAGACATTTTATTGTAAAGATACTGTTCAAAGGAATTACACTTACATGAGTAAGGTAATGAGTACATTTCCTACTGAGCATTGTTACCTCCTTTGTTTTCCCCTACCATCCTTTCCCTCCCAAACTCCTCAACTTCTCTCCCCACCCAAGCTGTGAAGTTGTTTTTTTAAAGTGCTTTTTATTGTGAAAATACTGTACAGAGGGGTTACAGTTAAATGAGCAAGGTAATGAGTACATTTCTTATCCAGCATTGTTGCCTCCTCCTTTGTTTTTCCCCTACCATCTCTTCCCTCTCACCTCCTCAGCTACAACCCCCACGCCCCTTACCCCTGCCTAAATTGTAAAGTTCATTTTTTGACATAGTGTCTTGTACATCTCATTGTTGCACTGGGTCAATCTATATCCCTATTTAAAAATTTTGTTTTTTCCTTTCCCTTCCCCCAATTATACCAACATCAAATACAGTGAAAACAGGGATTTTACTGTCGAGGAGGGACATCCATTCTAACTGGGGTGAGGTGGAATCTCAATGTTGTTTTGATTTGCATTTCTTTTATGGCTAGAGATGTTGAGCATTTCTTCATGTGTCTATTGGCCATTCTTATTTCCTCTTCAGAGAAGTTTCTCTAAGTCTTTAGCCCACTTGTTATAGGGCAGTTGTTTCTTTGAAGATTTGTTGTTGGGGGATTTAATTTTTTGAGTTCTAAGTATATTTTATGATATGAGACCCTTGTCTGTTGTATGGCTAGTGAAGATCTTCTCCCAATCCATGGGCTTTCTATTAATCTTGCTAGCTATGTCCTTTGCCATGCAGAAGCTCTGCAGCTTCATGCAATCCCATTTGTCCAACCTTTCTTTGATTTGTTGTGTTTCTGGGTCTCTATTAAGAAAATTTCAGCCTGTGCCAAGAAGCCCTAAAATTTCTCCTATTCCATCCTGTAATGTTTTCAGGGTGTCTGCTGTGACTTTAAGGTTTTTGATCCATTTGGAGTTGATTATGGTGCAGGGTGATATATAATCTAGCTTTGGTTTTCTGCAGGTATTTAACCAATTTTGCCAGCTTTATGTACCATAGCTAAGATATGGAACCAACCCAGATGCCCCTCAGTAGATGAATAGATCAAGAAAATATGGTGTATATATAATGGAATTCTATGCCTCCATCAGAAAGAATGACATTGCCCCATTTGTTAGGAAATGGGAAGACTTGGAAAAAATTATATTATACTAAGTGAAGTAAGCCAGGCCCAAAGAAACATAGGTCTTATGGTTTCCATTATTTGCAATAACTAGTATATGTCTGGGACAAGCAGAAAAGGTCAAAAGCTATGTACATATGACCAGATAAGATGATGGTAAGCGAATTGAACTCCAAGATAGGGACACAAGTGGTTTTTTTTCTTTTCTGTTATTGTTCTTAACGTAATTTTAATGTACCATGTGATTTCTTTGTTTCTTTGTATGTTCCTCCCCCACAGTATAACCCTTGTTTTCACTGTATTTGCTGTGGTGCCTTGCATCTTGTATACACACTTCTCTAGCTTGGAGAGGGGATGGGAAACAAACAAAAGCTTAAATAGGGATACAGGTTGACCCATTGTAACAATGAGATGTACAAGACACTATATTGAAAATGAACTTTACAATTTAAAGAGGGAGGGGTGTATAGGGGGGAGGGGAGATTGTAGTTGTGGAGGGGGGAGGGAAGGGAGGGTAGGGGAAAAACAAAGGAGGAGGTAACAATGCATGATAGGAAATGTACTCAATACCTTGCTCACGTAACTGTAACCCCTCTGTATAGTATTTTTACAATAAAAATTTATTTAAAAAGTACTTACCAGGCATTCCTATATTTCAGATTCTGTGCTAAGCACTGAGATTCTAAACATGAATGGGATGATCATAAGCCCAGCTTTCAAGGAACATGAAGTCTATAAGGGAGCCAGTGAAATCATGGGAGTAACTGGTTGTTTATAATTTTTGCTTCCATTTAAGGTCACTGCATTTACATACATACCACTTTGAGCAGTGGAAGGAAGTGAACAGATTCACAGAGAATTTATGAAGAGGGAGCCGTAACAGTAGGGAGAGGTTGCTACAGAAACCTGAATGTGGGTGCTAAGGCAGGAGAGACAAAGCCTGTGTTTCTTACACTAAATGAACAAATATAAATTAAGTGTAATTATTGATACTGAGTGATTTCTTCAGAAGGGGATTGAAAATTGCTTTCTGTCCATTCAGACCTAGGCCCTGCTGGAAGACGAAAAGAGATGACAAAATCATCCATTCTCAGAGGTGGAAAGGCACTCTGAGGGATCAACTGACCAAACTTCTAAATCTATTCCTTGTCTAAAGCACTCAAGAGCCTATGCACATGTACATGCACACACACACACACACACACACACATTTATCTATCTATCATTTGTCTGTCTGTCTCTATCTCTGTCTCTATTTCCCTCTTATCCATATTGAGTTCTTCAGAGAAACAGAACCAATGGATAGATGGAAGGAAAAATGGACAGACAGATAAAGAGGTTTATTATAGCAATTAGCTCACATAACTATGGAAACCAAAGAATCATACCATGTACCATGTTTAAACTGGGGACTAAAAGACTAAGAAAAAAGAGCTCTGGTGTGTGTGTGTGTGTGTGTGTGTGTGTGTGTGTGTGTGTGTGTGTGAGAGAGAGAGAGAGAGAGAGAGAGAGAGAGAGAGAGAGAGAGAGAGAGACATTTCTTTTTGCTATTTCCTGGCCCTTAAGAAACTGAGTGATCCCATCAACCTTGATAAGAACAAATCTCCTTTACTAAATGTATTAATTCTAATGCTAATCTAAATTCTTCTTAAAATACCTTCACAGACACAGTAAGTACTGCTCCACCAGCTGTCTGTATATTCCTTAATCCAGTTAAATTTTATTGCATGTGACTATCACTAGCTAGGGATGTGGATGACCTGTAGGTTCAGAAGTCTGGGTTCTGAGCTGTGACGCCACATTCCTAGCTGACTCTCCGGTGATGCAGATGCAGATAGTCCTGGACTCCACCTGGAACTTCAAGGGGGATGGATAATGATGTACACGTTTGGCTCAGGTCTGAGTTTGGATTTTTCTTCATTGTCTTCATTACTTTCAGGGGACAGTAATATAAGCTCTTGACTGTACATTATATCTCTGGGAAATATTTCAAAATCTGATACTTTGCTATCTGGACCAATTAAATCTAAATATCTAGCGATGAGATCTAAGCATCAGTGTTTTCAAAAGCTGTCCAGGTGTTTTTAATGTTCAACCAAGACTTCCAAGAATCTTTTCAGGGCAAATGTTTTCAAATACTATCACTCATTATAATTGCCTTATAATGGTGCTGGTTAAAACACAAGATTACTGGGCTGCATCCCAAGTGATTCAGAGAGCTAGTGTTTTACTTGAGGACTTCTATTTCTAACCTGCCCCCAGGCAATGATACAACTGCTTGCCTTGGGACCCCATTTTGAGAAGGTCTTGAGTTCAAAGGTCTTGAGTTCCTACCAGTGAGAAGTATATTAGTATTGTCCATCTTTCATGGCATAATGGGGGATCAATTAAATAAACACTGGTTTTCAGCATTTGGTAGACAGTCAAGTTTAGGGTTGCTAGCAGTTGTGTTGTGTCTGTGCTTAAGTTAGTGAATCTTTATGTATTTTATCCATACTGTTGACTATTTCAGTATTCAATGTAAGATGTTTCACTTAATATCTTTGTTTTTTTAAGGTTCCTTGTTGAAGCTGATTGCAAGGGCTTATGCCTATAATCCTGTATACTGGGTAAGTAGAAATTAGAGGACTGCAATTGGAGACTAGTCTGGCCAAAAAAGGAGAAGAATGTTCACAAGAGTCATTTCAGTCAATGGCTAGGCATGGTGAAAAGGAAACACAAATAGGAGAGTCACAGCCCAGGTTGCTGAGGATATAAAGTGAGACTCCATCTAGAAAAATGAAAAGCAACACAAAAAGTGGTAGGATACCTGCCTAGCAAGTGTGAGGCCCTGAGTTCAAACCCCAGTAGGACCACTGGTCTCATTCAATTGATGATTTACTTAGGGAAACCCCCTCTGCGCTTTTCAGCATTTATACATATCCATTGATTATGTTAGTGGCTTCCCATGCCACTGTGGCTACTTCTATTTTTTTTCCAAACAAAGATCCCATTGTAGCCACACTATCCTTGTACCAGAATTGAACCCCAAGACTTTAGTTTGTGTGAGATTCTGTGGCCTCCAGAAAGGCTGGTAGAAGGACATGGGGAAGGAGTAGGTGTGGCCACTTGTGCTTTTCCCTCACAGTAACCCTGTATCAACAACTCCATTGCAATTTTTTGTCCTCTGAACATCTCCACTGCATCTCCACTTGGCTCCTTCCTAGTTAGGATGGCTCCCAAGTGGGAGCCAAAGGCTGCACCTCTGTTACGGTCTTTGTTAACCCAGAGTCCTGCCTTTGGGTTCTGTAAAGGAGTACATCATTCTCAGTAAATTCATTGTGTTAAAAGTGACTCCTTGATGGGCTTCGGAGCTTCCTGGGTGAACTGCAGCGATCGATCTTGCTTCCCGAATTGTGACTAATGCAGACAGTAATGGTTCTGACGCCTTCTTAAAAAACTGCCCAGATATGAGACGAACTTGATGCAGACTGCATTATAACCATGCCAAGTTTGTGTTGCCAGCACTTGGGGATAAACATTTGTGTTAGCTTAAAAAAATACGTCTCTGTGTTTGGTCAAAAGACTTGCCTATGGCTCCCATGATCCAAGAACACAGCTCTAGAGTGTCATGTTCATCAGTGTCTACTGAGGTTCTGACCTTCAGCTTCAAAAGGAAAACTGAAATTAAAATGGCAACTCTTATTTTAAAAATACACAGGTGACATAGAAGGATTTAATAGACAAGATGTTGACTATAGATAGGTGCTCTAGGCTTAGAGCTGACTGCCTTATGACCTCTTTATGCTTCCTAGCAAATCTGGTTTGAGGATCACAACTGTTGCCTAAGAAAAGATGATAATTATCACAGAGAAATTTCTGGGTTAATTAGGTCTGCCAATAATTCAGAGGGCACTTGGAACAAAGCTGAGACAGGTTTAGAGCCAAGTCTCATTGCTGGTTTGTGAAACAGTCTGAAATAAATCTTTCTTAGGTCGATAACTCTGACTTGGCTGATGCTACTTTTTTCGGGGGAAGGGGGATTTGGAATTGAGTTTAGACAGCTGGTTCTGGTAAAAGCTATGTGTTTATTTGGATCCACTGGCCACTGGATATTCAATTCCTTCCTAATCTAAAGTAGAACCTTAAGAAAAGACGGGATATCCATTAGGGGGAGAGTAATGTGGCGTGTCCATTTGAAAACTCAGTCTGTAACTCTATAATGGTAACCAATGGTGGCATGTTTTATTAATGGTCTTTTAATGGGGATGATCTAGTGTTGAATGGAATATATATCAATGTTGATTTTTTATGCACTTCCACACTGATAATAAGAAAAATAATGATGATCGTACTAATACTGTTTGGTCAGTGTACACGAGATCATTTACTTTGCTTAACTGATGATTTTTATTCATAATGACTTACAAAAGTCAGGATTATCAACTCATTTTATTAATAAAGGCACAGAGAGCTAAAATGGAATATCTGAAATCATATACCTGACAAGTTAGAGAGCCTGGAATTTCGAGAACAGATGGCCACAAACCAACCTCTCCTCCCCTGAGGAAAAAAAAATGGTCCAGGGGAAAATATTCTACAGGGACACTGTAAGGTCAGAGGTGACATTCTAGGTTTAATAAGCACTGTGGTGTAAGTCTGTTTTTGGCTCTGTCTTAATTCACAAGGTGGGACTCAGCAGCAATATTTTTACAGATGGGCAAAATAAGAGCAAGGTTTGGATTTGCTGAACATCTGTTATAAAGAAGGAAGCTGAATGAGGCACTTTACATATATTAAATCAAGTATAACCAGATTTCTAAAAATATTCAACTGGTTTAACACTGTAAATGTTCCTAGGGGCTTACAACAAATTAAAAAGCCTAAACCGTTTACCCTGCCTTCACTGCCCCTTCCAAGATCAGCAAGATCAAAACTTCACACAAGGCCAAGAGAACAAAATACCAGACTTCATGTCCCAGAGCTATGAGTTGAGAGCTCACTTTTCCCAGGAGAAGCAGAGCCTGAAATTTCTTTTGTATTATTTGAGAACAACAGAGGATTGGGGCTTCTTATAACATCAAGATATTATTCCTAGGGCAAATGTTCCACTTCAGATACAGCATGCTAAGAAAACCCAGTTACTTGTCTTGATGCCTACAAGTTCATTCATAGGTTGAATGTTCTCTTCCAGGAAAGGCAAGCCAAGAAGACCTTAGTCTACTGCCCCTATCAAGTGTCCTGATCTTGATGCTAGAGTGTTTTTCAGAGACCATCAAGCCACTAACTCTGCTTGTAGTTCTAGAGTTCATGGCTCAGAAATTTTACCTGGTGGCAGAGGCAATCCTTAAGAACTTCAGTGTTCATCTCAAAGCAACAGATTTCATTTGCAATGGAGTTTGAGGGAAGCTGAAGACAAAAATATGCTATGAAAATTGATGGAGGTTTGAGAAACCCAAGCAACAAGCTAAATACTAGGTCAGTTAGTTTGCCAGAGAGAATTTGGGAAAGAGATAGTTATGAAGAGTTCTCCCAGGGTCAGAGCAAATCTTAAACACTGACCTCAAAAACTATCCATGCCATGGGTTCCATATTTATTGGATCAGACAGGGACCATTTTATGCTCTGAGGCATTGTCAAAATCAGTAAAGCAATCATCTGGCAACCATAGTTAAAGATGTAAGGTATGAGGATGCTTCATAAAATAGAAAGTAGTAGGTAGACATTTTAAAAAAGAGGTAGACATTTTAAAAGCCAGGATGTGATCCAGGGAGAGAGAGGAGGGAGAGGAGAAAGAGGCAGAAGGAAATGAGACAAGAGAGAGAGAGACCACTGTTATCTTGGGGTGCTTGGTGTTGTCCCTCAGGAACCAATTCAGAACTGTAGAAGGGGCTGTCAAATATGGACTTCTAAAATAACCTAGCTTTTGACTAATAAAATGAACAGGCAAAAATCAGAAATATCTCTTAAGGGTGGGGACAGCACCCAGAATTTCTCCTTTATATCTAAACATGTTTTAGGTTTAACAGAAGCACTTCAAAGTAGCTATCCTAAATATATATTTTTAAAAATAAAAGAAACTGGGGCTGGAAAGGTGGCTCAGTGGTAGAGTGCTTGCCTTGCATGCATGAGGCCCTGGGTTCAATTCCTCAGCACCACATAAGCAGAAAAAGTTGGAAGTGGCGCTGTAGCTCAAGTGGTAGAGTACTTGCCTTGAGCTGAAGAGCCAAGGGATAGCACCCAGACCCAGAGTTCAGGCCCCATGACCAACAACAACAAAAAAAGTAAAAATTAAAAATAAATAAAAATAAAAGAAACCATTGTTAAAGACAAAAGGTATGAAGATGTATCATAAAACAGAAAATAGTAAGATGTAGACATTTTGAAAGTGAGCCCATTAGCAATCCTATCATTGAAATGTATACTTTCAGAAATTAAAAATCACTAGGAGAGAGTGAATCAAAGGTAAATTTGAACCCGCAAAAGAATTAGTGAAAATGGATACAGATTATGAGAAATTATGAAATATAGAAGAAGAAAAAACCATAGAGATCTGAATATACTGACATGTGAGTTCAATTGTGAGAGAACAGAAGACAGAGCCAAACAGATGATAAACTATTCGAAGGAATAATGGTTGAACACTTCTCCAATTGGATGTAAAATAAACTTTAATTTATACATCCAAGAAACTCAACAAATGAATAGAATAAAATGTAAAGAGCTCATCCACATTGACACATGATAATGTAAATGCCAAAATCCAAAGAGCAGGGGGAAATCATGACATCAGCAAAAGAAAAATGGTTCATCATGGACCCAGGCCTATGCTGACTTCTCATCCAAGAGAATGGAGGTCAGGAAGCATTGGGATGATGTATTGAGAAAAAAGAAAATACTATCAACAAATAATTTTATACCTAGAAAAAATTTCTTTCAAAAATACAATTTAAGATGAAATGAAGACATTTTAGTCTGTGTTTAACTATTATAAGGAAATAAAGGCAATGCATTATCTTACATGTAAGAGTAAACAAAACAAGTAATTTATTACTAGTGGAATCACTGTGCAAGAAATGCATCTAGCTTTTCTAAGCAATGTGTTTGTCCTCAGAGTTGTGCTAGATGGGTGTGTGTGTGTGTGTGTGTGTGTGTGTGTGTGTGTTTAGGGGAGTTCCACCCTTTGAAACTCAACAGGAAGTAGACTTACAGGCTGAAAACCCATTCCCAGGAAGAAGTAGGATCCTTTGTATTTTTGTTCTCCCTTTGCGGGGGGCTTTGTGGGGGCGGTGGTTCAGAGGGGGGAATAGTCTTTTCTATGCTACAGGAATAGCTGGAAAATCACATGGAAAAGAATTGGGCTTTTACTTCATATCATGGCATGAAGATTTACTTGAAATAGATCAAAGATTCAAACGTAAGAGCTAAAACTTTAAAATACTTAAAAGTAAATATAAGGCATAACATAATGATACATGCCTGTACATTTTAGAATTTTGGAAGTTGAAGAAGAAAGATTCTAAGTTCAAGGCCAGTCTGATCTATGAAGTGAGACCCTGTCTCAAAACAAAGAAAAGAAGATAAAAGAATATGTAGAGGTAATTTTTTTCTTTTGACATTTTGTGCACTGGTAGCCCAAGCAACAAAAATAAATATACATAAATTGGACTTCATCAAAATTGTACTGTAAAATTGGGCATGGTAGCACACACTTTTAATCCTACCTACACAGGAAGTCTAGGGACAGTGCCAGCAAAAGTATGAGAATGAAAAATAAACTCAGGGCTGGGCTGTGGCTCAAGTAGTTGAGCATCTGCCTAGCAAGAAACAGGCCCTGTGTTCAAATTTCAATGTTACCAAAACCAAAAGAAACAAAAAAGTCACTCAAACCAAAATTTGCTTTATGTATATGTGGTGTCCAATGCCTGTAACATCAGCACTGGTTAAGTTAGGCAGAATGATTGTGAATTCAAGGCTAGCCCGAGGTAGGTAGCAAGATCATATCTTTAACAACAACAACAAAAACACAAAAATAAAAACACAAAGCAAATATCCTTCAAAAGATACTGTTAAGGAAGGTAAAATACAATCCTAAAGTCAAAAATAGGTACAACTCTTAATATATGAGATTGCACTCTTTATATAGAATGCTTTCTTTTTTTCCATTTTTTTATTGTGAAAATACTGTACAGAGGGGTTACAATTACATGGGCAAGATAATGAGTACATTTCTTATCAAGCATTGTAGCCTCCTCCTTTGTTTACCCTTCCCATCCCTTCCCATCTGCCTCCTCTCCCCCCAAAGTTGTAAAGTTCGTTTTCGACATAATGACTTATACATCTCATTGTTGCAATGGGTCCACCTGTATCCTTATTTAAACGATTTGTTTTTCCCCTTCCCCTCCACAAATTACACCGACATCAAATACAGTGAAGGGAGGGACATACAAAGCAATAAAGAAATAATCTTATAAATGTGTTATTCTTTCTAACACTAATAATACCTAATAATAGAATGATAAGTTGAAGAATGGAAAAGAATTTGATTAGTAAGTAGCCCATACAATGTAAACAATTGACAAGTATATAAAAAGAAACTTTGACATTAATAGCCCCAGGAAATTGATGAAAACCATTGTGATATAACACCTAACATCCACTGGGGGAAAAATAAAAAAAAAATAACAACTACCCCTAAGGATAGGGAGGAACTGGAACACTCATGCTGATAAGAATGTAAATGGCACAGCCATGCTTCGTAAACAGCTGCCTGCTTCTCAAAGGGTTAAATAGACTACACATGACAGAACAATTACATTTCTAAGTTTCTGCACAAGATAAATGAGAACATATGTCTACACAGAAATTTGCACATGAGCTCATGGGCAGATCTTGAAAACATTATGCTAAGTGAAAAGAACACATATTGCATGGTTCCACTTACATGAATGTCCAGAATGGGGAAATTGAGAGAGATGGAAAGTGGATCAGCTGCTGCCTGGGGCTGAGCAGGATTAGAGGAATGGAGAGTGACTAGTAATGAGTATGGAGTTTCCTTTTTGGGTGATGAAAACCTCCTGAAATTGACTGTGGTGATAGATTAAAGCCCTGTGAATAAACCAAAAACCAATGAATTTCATGCTTTAAATCAGTGAGTTGCATAGTACATGGATTGTTTTTTTTAATATAGCTCTTATCTGAAATAGGGAAATGAATACAAAGGAATACTTAACTAAGGCAACCTACCTCCTTCTTGCTAGTTTTTTTATATGTAAAACACAGGAATTATGTTTTTACTTTTGCATGGAAAAACAATATCTGAGCCTAGTATCTTTGTAGGGAAGAGATACCTTTTTTCCCATTTGGTTAAAATTGCTTTACAATGACTAGCTTATTTTGAGTGTTCTTGGAATCATATTCATCATACCTCTCTTTAAAAAAATGATCTTTTTAGGTTAAGTTTAAAAATACTGATAAAGGAGCTTGACATAGTAACTCACACCTGTCATCCCACCTTCTTAGAAAGTGGCAGTTAGGAGGATCCAGATTTGAGGCCAGCCTAGTAGACAAAAACAAAACAAAAGTCAATGAGAATCCATCTTAACAAGCAAATCATTTGTGGTGGTTCAGGACTGTAATCCTATTTACTCAGAAGCTAAAGATTGGGGTGGAGGGAGGTTGAGGTTCCAAGGCTGGCTCAGCTGAAAGCTGAGAGTATGGTTGGGAGTATGGCTTTGTGGTAGAGCACTTCAATCCTCAATACATATGCATGTTCACATAGTCAATAGTGGTTCTTAAATTTTTAATTCCTAAGCCATCTTCCAATGAAACTAACTAAGGCTTCTTGGAGAAATGATGACTCATAAGTCAATATTCGAAAAGTATAGGATGAATCTAAAACTTTTACGATGTCTTACATGCCAGAAATAAGGATGTGCTGAACACACATTAGGCACTGTTAAAATTCTTAGAAAATACAGAGCTGCAGATGAAAGAAGATGATGGCAAAACAATAGGGAATCACCCTAGCTCTCTCTAATCAAACAAAGATTTAGGGTCCTAACTTGCACTTCTCCCCAAGAGATTGACAACAGCAAATACATAAACAAATAGAGAATCACAGGAATGGAAAAGAACTCAACTTGTACACTCAACTTGTCCTCCACCAACTCTCTATCCCTTGCTGGCAATACAGCTAATCCATGAGAGCGGCTCTGTGGCTGCCTGGGATTCCAGGACTCAACCAGCAAGACCACAGCATTCAGATGCAGAAAAGTTCCAGGGCACCAGGCCCAGACAGTGAAGAGAGAGACACAGACCAGCAATGTGAGACCACAACATCTAGAACCAGTGAACTTCCTTAGCACCACTGGTCAGACCATAACCAACGTGGCTAAACTGTGATACCAGCTGCCTGGATGCCTATGTTTCCAGGACCAGACCAGTGAGATTGCAGCATTCAGACACAGAACACTTCTACATTGTTGGACTCAGACCGAGCAGATAAAGAAATAGACCATCATCTTGAGACCAGGACATCCAGACACAGAGAACTTTCATAACACTGCCAGTCAGCCCACAACCAATTTCAGGATCAGTGAGTACTATGTCAGGAAAACCTCCACCCATCTCCCCTCCACCCATGGGAGCCCATTGCTGGTGGTGACTCACAGACCTTGGCCTGGACACACCCCACCTGCCCAAGAAGGGGCACCACATTTGAAGAGGACAAACAAGCCAGATCCCTTCCTTATTCCATCCACTCCACCTGTCAGCTTTCCAGTGGGGCACCAATGGGACTCATACTGGGAGAGCGCTAGGACCCTGCATTCTCCACAGCCCTGGCTCTCCCTGGCAATCCGCAGAGAAACCTGATCAGTTTGATAACAACATAGAAAAAATCCTACACACCTGCAGAAGCCCAAAGCCCCAAGCCCATTCTGTAGGCTTGAATCTAGCTTTCTTAGCCACCACAGCAGACTGGACCAAGCACCCAGCTTCTGGTGGAGAGCTCACTGGCTCCAGGGATGAGCCAAGAGCACCCACAAGCTGGGAGCCAAACGCTGGCCACCTACAGAGCAAGAACCAACCAGGGATCCAAACACAGACATATTCCTGTGCACCCATTGGAGTCTACTGCTTCTGAGCAACCATCACCATGCCCAAATCTAGCCTTCCCAGCCCACACTGCAGACTAGACTGAGCTTCCTAGCCCAGGGCTGAGCTCCTTTCAGCTAGCTTAAGGCCAAGCACAGGCACACAAGTGCTTGCTAGCCTCAGGCTGAGCATGGGCTAGTTCACCCAGTGTGAGCTAGCCCTGGCAAGGTGCAGGCTACTACTTGTCAGGCACAAGCAAGCCAAAGCTCAGGCCATGGCCCTGGCAATCCCTGAACCCAAATGCATAAATCAAAGATTATAAGATTACAAAGAGCACAAGATCCATGACCAATCAAGACAACAAACCAAATCCAAAAGCCATCAACAATCCAGGAAAGAACCCCAGTGAGAGTAAAGAAGAGATGGAGGACAAAAGGCAATTAAAGAAATGACAGAATTGACCACTGAAATAAAAGGAGAGATGCAAAAGCAATTTCAAGAGTACAAAGAAGAAATGGCAAGACCCAGGACTCCCAAAAGGATATGGAGATAAAAATAGAAATGCTGTAGCTAGATACTGGTGGCTCATGCCTTTAATATTAGCTGAGATCTGAGGATCAAAGCCAGCCTGGGCAGGAAAGGCCTTGAGACTTATCTCCAATTAATCACCAGAAAACCAGAAGTGGAGCTGTGTCTCAACGTGGTAGAGATAAAGTACTCACAGACAGCACCCAGATCCTGAGTTAAAACTCCACTACCAACAACAACAAAAAGAAATGCTATGCACCCCACTAAAAGGCAAAATTAACATTTTGAGAACTGATGTTGAAGCATAAAAGGTTCAATTTCCACATTGAAAATCACAATGGAATGCCTAGGTAACAGAATAAGTGAAATGGAAAACAGAATTTTAGGCATTGAGGATAAAACATAGGAGCTAGTACAACAAGTCAAAGGTATGGAATAAACACTCAGAACCTACCAAAAATGGCAGACTCATCCAAAAGATCGAATAGTTGAGATGATGAGGCATCAAAAACCTATTCAGTAAAATAATAACAGAGAACTTCCCCAATCTTAAGAAAATCTCATCCATCAGATTGAAGTATAAAGAACCCCCAGTAGACAGTATCCAAAAAGAAATACTTCTATATATATCACATTAAAAATATTAGACTTGAAAGGAAGGAATTCATTTTAAATCCTGAAAAATCAAAGAAGGAAGTTTATTACAATGGAAAGAGAATCAGAATCACTGCATATCTCTCCATACAAACTCTCCATGCAAGAAGAGCCTGAAAGGATGTAATCCAAGCCTCAGGGATTACAACCAAACTGGTGTTCTCTGCAAAGCTATCATTTACATTTGATGGTGAAGCTAAAACCTTCCATGACAAACAAAAATAAAGGAATTCATGAACACTAAACCAGAATTACAGAGATTACTAAGGGGAAGTACACAAAATGAAGAAAACAATCAAAATCAAGGAAACACATTAGACAATCATCACTAGAAGACCAACTTAGTAAGTACAAAAAGAGAAAAGATGCAAAATACAGGAAACCAAGAAAATGACAGGAAACATGACACATCTCTCTATAATAATTCTAAACATTAACAGACTCCATTCCCCAATAAAAAAAAAATAGAACAGCAGATTGGATCAAAAAAGAAGATCCATCCATTTGTTGTCTCCAAAAGACCCATCTCAAAGTCAAAGATAAAACAAATTTCAAGTAAAGGGGCACCCTGCAAGAAGGCAGGAGTAGACATATTAATATCTGATAATAGACTTCTCATTGAAATCAGTATGAAGAGACAAAGAACGTTATTGCATAGTAATAAAGGGAATGATCTATAATAAGGTGCTCCAAATAATGGAGCACCAAAATTGTTAAACAAATACTTTTGGAATTACAGAATAGATCCAAACACAATAATACTGCTCTCACCAAAGGATAGGTCAACGAAAAAAAAAATCTAAGCAATGAAGGCTCTGAACTAAATGATATCATAACCAAAATGGAATTAGCAGATATCAACAGATTTTTCCACCCTAAAACAATTCAATTCACATTCTCCTCAGTAGCCCATGGAACATTCTCCAAAATAGATTATATCATAATACACACAAAGATCCTAAGCAAATACAGGAGGATTGGCATAATTCTTTGCATTCTATCTGACCGCAGTAGAATCAAACTACTTCTCAACAATACTGCAAACACATGGAGGCTGAATAACCCATGGGTCACAGAAGAAATTAGAATGTTCTTACAATTCAACGAAAATGAAAACACATCCAAAAGCAACTCTGGGGTGCAGCAAAGGCAGTACTGAGGGGAAAGTTCATAGCCAAACCACACATATAAAGAAAACAGAAACAGCTCAAGTAAACAACCTCATGTTGCAGTTGAAACTGCTAGTAAAACAAGAAAAACAATCAAAACTAAAACAACTAGATGGAAAAAGATTGCAAAGATTAGGGCAGACATGGTATAACCCCTGTTTTCACTGTATTTGATTCTAGTGCTGTGCATCTTTTTCTAATTTGGGGAGGGGAAGGGAAATAACAAAATGCTGAAATAAGGATACAGGTTGATCCATTGTAACAATGAGATGTACAAGACACTATGTTGAAACAAACTTTATAGCTTCAGGGAGGAGGTGTGGAGGAAAAAGTTGGGGAAGTGGGGAGGGAAGGGTTGGTAGGGGAAAAACAAAGGAGGGGGTAACAATGCTTGACAGGAAATGTACTCATTACCCTACTCATGTAACTGTAACCCCTTTGTACAGTATCTTTACAATAAAACAATATACATTAAAAAAGATTAGGGCAGAAATTACTGAAATAGAAACTAAACTATTTGTAGATGACATGATCTTATATCCAAAGGACCCAAAAAAACTCCATCCTCACACTCCTACAGCTAATCAACCACTTTGGCAAAGTAGCAGGATACAAAATTAATGCACAAAAATCAGTAGCCTTTCTGTATACCAACAATACACAAGCAGAAAGGAAAATCATGAAAACACCCTCATTTGCAATAGACTCAAAAAAATTACCTAGGATAACCTAACCAAAGATGTAAAATATCTTTATAGTGAAAAACAATAAAAATCTGGAGAAAGAAATCAAAGAGGGCACAAGGAAATGGAAAGACCTTCCATGTTCATGGATAGGTAGAATCAATATTGTGAAAATGGCCATACTGCCAAAAATGGTATACAAATTTGATACAATCTCAATCAAAATTCCATTGAAATCTTTACCAAGGTAGAGGAAACAATCCAAAAATTCATATGGAACAACAAAAGACTTAGAAAAGCCAAAGCAATTTTAGGCAACCCCCCCAAACAAAAACAAAAAACCAATGTGGGCTGTATCACAATACCAGATTTCAAACTCTACTACAGAGCCATAATAACAAAAAACATCTTGGTGTGGCACAAAGAGTAGATTGGAAGACCAATGGAACAGATTAGAAGACCCAGAAATAAGACCACATAGTTAGAGTCATCTGATATTTGAAGAATATTGATATTGAAGAATCCAAAGAATGCAATGGGAAAACATAGCCTCTTCAACAATTGGTATTGGGGAAACTGGGCAGCCATATATAGAAAACTAAAAATGGATCCCGCTTGCCACCATGCACTAATATCATTTCAAAGTGGATCAAAGACCTCAATATCAGACCCAAAACTTTGAAGCAACTGCAAGAGAGAGAGTAAGAGAAACATTAGAATGTATAGGTATAGGCAGGAACTTCCTGAATAGAGTCCCAGATAGGAAAGAGACACAAGTGGGAACTACATTAAAGTAAAACGTTTCTGCACAGCTAAGGACATAGTTACTAAACTAGAAAGACAGCCAACAGACTGGGGGAAGTCTCAATATATCAGACAAAGGCCTAATATCCAATATATACAAGGAGCTCAAGAATTTAACCTCTCCCAAACTTAAAAAAAGTTATTAAATGTCCAAGGGAGCTAAGGAGAGACTTCCCAGAAGTCAGAATGGCAAAGACACATATGAGGAAATGTTCACCATCCCTGGTCATAAAGGAAATGAAATAAAAACAACCCTGGGATTCCATCTTACCCCAGTTAGTCTGGCCAACATTTTGAATTTGAACAACAACAAATGCTGGTGGGGATGTGGGGGGAAAAGGAACTGCTGGTGGGAATGTAAACTAGTACAAACACTCTGGATGATGGTTTGCAGGTTCCTCAAAAGACTAAACATACATTTTCCCTACAACCCAGCCATACCACTCTTGGGCATTTACCCAGAACATCACAAGCCAAGGTACTGTAAAGACACTTGTACATCCATGTTCATGGCTGCACTATTCACAATAGCCAAGCTCTGGAAACAGCCCAGATGCCCCACAATAGATGAGTGGATCAAAACAAAACAAAACAAAAACATGGCACCTACACACAATGGAATTTTACACTAGAAAGAATAAAATAGTGTCATTTGCAGAGAAATGGATGGAACTAGAACAAATCCTGTTAAGTAAAGTAAGCCAAGATCAGTGAGACAAACAGCATACATTCTCCCTGATATGAGAAAGTTAGATCTAAAATGCACTGGGATATGACAGATTACCCAGGATAGATACATACAGTGAGACCAAAAGAGGATAGATAGTCTTAGGGGAGAATCACAAAGGTGCCAAACCCAAGTACCTTTTTGTATGTATATAAAATAATATATATACTGAAACAAGCTCCAAAATTATGGAAACATAGGACTTTTTTCTTAGTTTGTTTTGTCTTTTTCTGATGATTCTATATTCTTTAACCTATAAACAGTATATTCATGTGCATATCTGTGGCAGGGTAGAGGGAAAGAACAGAATCTGAGGCAGAAGGGCATAAAAGTACAGCAGTAGAACACACTGGACACTGATGATAGTGAACTATACTTTCAGGGGTAGAGATGGGAGGGAAGGAATGGGAGAGAATGAGGGAACAGATGACACACTGTATGAAAGGAAATGTACTTATTACCTGATGCATGTAAATATAACCCAGCTGGATATCACCTCTAAAATGACAAGGAAGTAAATTTTAAAAATACACACTGTATTCATACATTTTCTAAAAGAAAGTACAAAACACTGAGTGGCCCCATCTGGGACAATTTGAAAATTAAGTATGAGGGTGTTGAAGGATAATGTATACAATAAAACAAATATCCGTCTCTCCATACTGATATGACCGAACAATAACTCTGGAGAAGGGGAAGTTTTTCCTTAGGGACAATTTCAATTAATAAGTGAATTAGTTTCCCTTTAATTATAATTTGTTACTTATGGTTAACACTATTATTATATATTTTGTAATCTATTAACTTTATTATATATTTTGTAATCTATTAATTTATATTATTTCTCATTAGTATCGTACCCCTTCTTTTTGAGATTTTGGCTATTTTCTAACCTCATTTAGTGAATTAATTTCTATATTGGTTTCCCGGGACTGCCTGGATGAAGTACCAGAATCTGGGCAACATAAAAATCAGAAATTTATGGGCTGGGAAGGTGGCTCAGTGGTAGAGTGCTTGCCTTGTATGCCTGAGGCCCTGGGTTCGATTCCTCAGCACCACATAAACAAAAAGAAAAAAGCCGGAAGTGGTGCTGTGGCTCAAGTGGTAGAGTGCTAGCCTTGAGCTAAAGAGCTGAGGGAC
Source organism: Dipodomys ordii (assembly GCF_000151885.1). Classification (NCBI taxonomy): domain Eukaryota; kingdom Metazoa; phylum Chordata; class Mammalia; order Rodentia; family Heteromyidae; genus Dipodomys; species Dipodomys ordii. The sequence continues at coordinate 4,055,260 of NW_012267322.1, read as the reverse complement.
AGCGCCTAAGCCCAGAGTTCAGGCCCCACGAACGGACCCCCCCCACACACAAAAAAAAATCAGAAATTTATTCTTTTTTGGTTCTGGAGGCTATATGGGAGACAGCTGGATTTTAGAAAAATATGATTTTATTGTTATTTTTAAGGTGTGGTACAGAGGGGCTATCGTTTTATAAGTTGGGTAATAAGTACATTTCTTTCTTGAAAAATGTTACTCCTTCTTTCTCTTTCTCCTCCTATACCTCCCCACAAGTTACATAGTTTCTTTTCTACCTGGTATGTATGTAATACCATAATTACATTTATTCACCTTTCTCCCTCCCTTTCTGCAATGCCCTTTTCCCCTGCTCCAACACACACACACACACACACACACACACACACACACACACACACACACACAAACACCAGACCCAACAGCAAAAACAAATACCACCACCATCAACAGCAACAATAAAAATCCCATGTTTCTATTTCCTGGATTAATTTCTATGAATAGGATTTTAAATGTTCAGAGGAGTTATCCCTTTTTGTTCCTTCCCTACAGTGTATTCCTTTAGTCAATTGTTTGTGTGTAAATGCCTACAGTCCTGTAAAGGTTATCATGTCCAGTAATATTTCAGATCTAACTTCCCCATATGAGAGAAAACACGTGGCACTTGTGTCTCTCTTTGCTTGGCTTAACATGATTTGTTCTAGTTCCATCTATTTCCCTGAAAATATCGTAATATTTTTCTAATGGGTGAACAAAGTTCCATTGTGTATATGCACCACTATTTTTTGATCCACTCATCTATTGTGGGGCATCTGGGCTGTTTCCATAACTTGGCTATTGTGAATAGTGCAGCTATGAACATGATGTACAAGTGTCTTTACAGTATCTTGGCTTGTGATGCTCTGGGTAAATACCCAAGAATGGTATGGCAGGGTAGTAGGGAAGATGTATGTTTAGTCTTAGGAGGAACCTGCAAACCACCATCCAGAGTGGTTGTACCAGTTTACATTCCCACTAGCAGTGCAATAAGGTTTCTTTCTCCCCACATCCTTGCCAGCATTTATTGTTGTTGAAATTTTTGATGTTGGCCAATCTAATTAGGATGAGATAGAATTTTAAATTTTTTTGATTTGCATTTATTTTGTGATCAGTGATGTTGAGCACTTTCCTATGTGTCTATTTGCTGTTCTTACTTCTTCTGAGAAGACTCTCTTTAGCCACTTTGCCCATTCGGTGATTGGTTTATTGGGTTTGGGGGGAGGAGGGTAAATGTTTTGGGCTTCTTGTGTATTTTGAGTATCGTGTGACTTCTCAGATGTATTGCTGGTAAAGATTTTTCTTCCAGTCTGTTGGCTTTTTTCTAGTTTAGTAACTATTTCCTTTGCTGTGAAGAAACTTTCTATTTTGATGTAATCCTGTTTGCCAAATCTCCTATTTGCCGTGCCCCTAGAACTCTTTTCAAAAAGTACCTACCAATGCTGATAAATTCTAATGTTCTTCCTATTCTTTCTTACAGTAGTTTCAAAATTTCAGTTCTAATGTTAAGATCTTCGATCCACTTTGAGTTGATATTGATTCATGGTGACAAATAGGGATCCACTTTGAGTTTTCTACATATGGATGTTCAGTTTTCCCAGAATCAGTTATTGAAGAGGCTGAATTTTTTCCACTGTACATTTTTTGGTTCCTTGGTCAAATATCAGATAATTGTAAGTGTATGGCTTTACTTCTGACTCTTCTGGTCTGTTCCACTGATTTTTAGGCCTATTTTTGTGCCAGTACCAAGCTGTTTTTGTTATAGCTCTATTGTAGGTCTAGGATCATGATAATACCAAAACAACTGAGTTTTTCTTTTTTTTTTGGGTCCGGTTATGGGGCCTGAGCTCTGGGCCTGGGTGCTATCCCTCAGCTCTTCAGCTCAAGGCTAGCGCTCTACCATTTGAGCCACAGCGCCACTTCCGGCTTTTTTCTTTTTGCTTATATGGTGCTGAGGAATTGAACCCAGGGCCTCAGGCATGCAAGGCAAGCACTCTACCACTGAGCCACCTTCCCAGCCCCAAAACAACTGAGTTTTATCTAATTTGAATAAGTGTTATTTTTTCTTTTATATATTATCTTTAGTTGTTCAAAAGGGTTTCAATTCAATATATCAGTTTATGAGTATAATACATTGTGACCAATGTCCCCCTTCTATTGTTCTCTTCCATCTTTCCTGACCCTGTCCATACCCTCAAGCTACCTGGTTCAATTTCACATATGTGTTTTCTCCCATCCTTCCTCTCTCTCTTTGTCGACCCCTTCACTCTTTCAAAACTCTGTTTAGCAACTTCTGTACATTCTTTTTCATCGTACATTAATAAATTGGAAGAATTTTTGTCATTCCCTTTTATTTCTTCTGCCAACTGGGAAGTGTGGTTGATCTAGCAGAGGCCTTATCTTAGTTTCTGAATGTCTTTAAAGTGAACTAGCCCCTAGGTCAGCTTCATGAGTGGGCATGGAGCTGTACATTGTAGATCTACCTGAAGTAGGTATGATTTTCCCCTCTACATCATACTACTTTAACGCTTGACACAGATAATGGTAATGAAAGCGACACGGGTTGGGAAGATTTGTGAAAAAAGAAGAATCTGAGAAGTTGAACATATTCACTTAGTCAAAACACAAATAGAACGAGAGATGACTCGTTAGTGAGTTTTCACATAGAATTCAAACACACGGGCTTTGCTTTATTCTCACTCTCAAATCCCTGCCACACAATGTGTTAGCTGACTTCATTTTCTCTAACTGGCTGGAAGTGGTAAAATATACACAGTCAATAATTTCTGGATGTTTGCATCTTTACTGTACTTACCTGAGGAGTTGATGTGTTTGTTCTTAATTACTTCAGCAATAGATATTATATGATCTCATGTAAAAAGACCTATTTAATTAATACTGCCTCTTTAAGCTTTGTGAGAACATTGCCTTGGTCTGCCATATAAATTTATAGGCTCTATCATGGGAATTGCTCATGATCCGAGTGAGTGGAGGGGGAGCTGAGCAGATTCCTTAGCAGTCTGTGGCGTGCAGGAAGCTGGGTGGCAGCCTTCTCTCCACAGAAGATCCCAGGCAGAGTGCCTGGGACAGAAGTGGGCCCTCTTAAGTGTGGCCCCGCCTCTGTCTGGCTCTCCTAATTGACCAGTATAATGAAGGGAGTGTGACATTGAGTGGGGTTGGAGGAGACAATGAACACAGAGGACTGGGATTGGTACCCAAGGTCTTTCTCAAAAGAGCTTTTTCTTTTCAGATTTTCTTCTTTCTCATTGTGGAAAACTTGGCAATTCAGAAATAAAATAGAAGGAATGAACTTGCTCAAAATTTGCTATACACTTTTATGGAATTTTTAATATGAAATGTATATGTTATTATATAACATATGTTATTATACATCACAATATTATACATACTAAATGTAATATATAGCATAATATATAATGCAAATATAGTACTGTTTTCCCAAGCAAATATGTATATATATTTAGGATTGTTATTATATTTGATACATAATTTAGACACAGTGAGAGATTAAACACAATGACTAGTAATAGTGCAATTAAAAGAGTGTAGTGTGATAAATTGTCGCTATCACTACTCCTGAGCTTTGGGACTATTGAATAGAATAAAGATTACTTGATTAGAAAGTACTATCATACCATGATATTAAATCTGATAATGACTCAATGACTAGTGGCAGGTAACACACACACATGGATACTCTGGATAGCAACTTGGTGACTGACTAATGGGTGAGTAACATCACATATATATATCCTGGATATGCTGCTTAGCTACTCAATGACTAATGGGTAGGTAATGTATACAGCATGGCTACACTGAACAAATGGATGATCAACATAGGAAGGAGTCACTGCAAAATTTCTCCATACCACGCCAAACGGTACACAATTTGAAACCTGGGCTGTTTCTAGAACTTTTCCCATTTGATATGTTTGGACTTTGGTTGACCAGGGGTAACAGAAACTATGAATAGAAAGTGAGACAGCAGATAAAACTGATGACTACACAATTTGTGTCTTCAGTGACTTTCATGATACCACAATCTTCACAGATACCACTTTCAATGGACACAAAACACAGTATCTTGTTGTGCCTTAAGTTAATGATTTCATTTCCTTCCTGGTGTTCATTTTTCCAGGCAAAAGTGACAGCATGTGGTAGCACATGGGAACTCATGATATAGATTTTAGCTGAGTGACTTTTTCTGTATTCCATCTGGAAAATGGGGTTATGAAATATGATACCTTGTCTTCCTATTGCAGAGATCATGCACAGCTAACTACCCAAAATCACCATTGACATTTTGTTGAAGTGAAGTGCTTTGCACAAGAGAGATCAGGAACTGGAAGGGAAGACTTGAGGTTAATAGTGGGCCAAATTCCATGCATTTTAATTACTGACTGAGCTAAATTAGATTCTGAGATAAAATAGTATCAGGTATTAACAGAAGCCAGAAGGCTAGAGGTGCCAGGGCCCTGCCAAGCATGCCAATCATCAGTGCTGTAATTGATTCAAGCCTTGCAAGGTAATTTTTCTCTGAGTGTGTCACAGGTTTTTTTCCCCCTTGTTAGGTGCTACAGTAGCTCGATGCTGTAAAGCATGCTGGAATAATTGAATTACAGCAATCATAGGGAAAATAACTCTCGCCATGGTGCAATGTCACAATATTTTAAAGGGGAAAAAATTCAAGATACTTCTTCCATAGCTGTAAATCTCTCTTCTCCTTTGCTCACTCTCTATTTCCTCATTGTTTTGATATTGGGCAGAAAGGAGCCAAATTTCTCAGAGGGTGGGGGTGGAGAGTTGAGAGAGAGTGAACAGAACAGTCTTCAATGTGTGTAGAATAAAAGCTGCAGTATTTTCCTGGAAATCTTTAGAGATGGAATATCCACACAGATATTTGTATGGTGAGGCCAAGAATTTGTAAGTCTTACATGCATGCAATCCATTATAATCATTTGTATTTAACCTTAGCATTGGCACCATAGGGAAGATGGAAGGTATTAAAAGATAGTTTATTTGAAGGTCTTATTTTTCTGACTGTGTCGGTCACTTAGCTTTCCCTGGTATCAATGTTATCATCTGTAAAGATGATTCAATTATGAATTCTTTAGCCCCTTCTTCCATGTGCTATGAGAAATTTCATCTTCTCAAGTTGCTTCCAATGAAGTGGGATGGTACCGAGGAGGACAAATTTGAAATCAACAAGGTTTCAGAGGTGTAGAAGACAGAAGGCTTGGTAGCATGCAACCGGTGGCACATACTGAAAATGAATTGACTGACATGTGCCCACATTCCCTGGACCTCAAGAATGAGAGATCTATAAGAAATTACTTACCTGTTCTCAGTGCCCAAAGTCACCCCTGGACCACAAAGGTGATATACATGTTTGTTGTATGATTACACACAAGGATGTGTTAAATAATAAATAGGTCTAAGTTAGTTGTAGAAATTTGCAATGTACCATATAGGTCCATCCACATGCAATGTACCAAGAACAGGCTGGCAAAATGCCCTGGCCTTTTAATTGCTTCCAGGTTTAAGAATTAAGACGGGGAGAGACTCTGATGAATGATTATTGACTTTGTTTTCTCTCAATTGACTGGGTGGCAAAATAATTGACTTTCAGGGATATACTTCAGGTACTAAAGAGATTAGAAATATTACATGGGTTCTACTCAGTTTGGAATTCTTCAGAATAGTTATGTCTCTGTTTCCCATTAATTTATTTGTTTACTAAAGTATTTATTTATGTCAGGGTAGACACATGTGTGTTTAGCTGGTAGCTTAGGATAGTATCCATTACTTCATTTGTGTCTCCATTGGTAGCTCTGTCCATTGGCTACTGTGTCTCTTTGGTATGGCCTGTCATTGTAGGTGTCTTGTTTCTGCTTTGTAGGTTTTATTTTTTAATACTGCCTCACTTTCGACTACCACAATACTTTAGCTCCTTTTCAACACTTTCCTGATTTTGAAAAAATCAGTCATTTGTCCAAAGACATGTCCTATAAAGGATCTTCCCTTGATACATTTTCAGTTCTTTCTTCCAGCTTTTCCTATGCTCACAAACTTAAATTGTTAGCTTTTCTTCATGCCATTCTAGAATATATAGCTATGTGAAGGAAATTTTCAGGTTCTCTTAGTAAATAGTTTAGAGAGAGATGGGCAATTTCTCCTCCAAGGTTTGTATAGTAGTGATGTCAAATGTGGTAGCTTGTTAACAAGAAGCTATTGCCGAGAGAAGGCTTAGAAATGCCAATCAGAGTCAGATCATTTATTTACAAATGCATGACTTTATTTCATGTTTTATCACAGAGCAAAGCCTACCCTGCCCCTTTAACTGTAGAGATGGGCAAAACAACTGACTTGTTCTCCAAATCACATTTCTGACTTTCTTGTCTATTTTCTTCTCCCCAAATGTGCCAAACTGTCTTCAGTTCATGGAGGGGGATCTTTCATTGCTTGTAAAGATGATCTCCCAGCAATATGAGAGAAACACACACACACACACACACACACTACCACCACCACCACTAAGTTTGTAAAATTCTCAAGTTGTTTTCTAGAACTTTTCTAAGTCATTATTTATTTTAACATTTACTTTTAATAAAGGTGTACTTTTACATTTACTTTTAGAAAGGGGAAAGTTCTATAACACACATACCCTTTACCTAATCACCCTAGGACTAGGTCTTGATAAAAAAAATTTTCCTAGATAATACATGCATTCTGAAAGAGCGAAGATCGTTTCCCATGGATTCTCCAGGGTGCCCTGTCTGGCTAGGGAGCAATTTCTTTTGGCCTGAGGGGAAATTGTACATTCAAATCCAGGGAAAAGTAAGTCTACCTCTAGCAGTTGCCTTTTGCATGGGGAGACAGAGGTTATTAGTATCTGCTTTCATGGCTGGGACTTCATCTCAGTGAAATCACTGGAGGAAACAAGAATGTGTCCCTATCCCCTCTGCCCCCAGGCAGCGAGTGAATTATTCAAGGTGGACTCAATTAACAGCCCCTGTGCTTGTCACCAGGCCCTGCCCACAGCTGGAAATTTCAGCAGAAAGAACAGAAGTACTTCAGCTACTTCTAAAACATGGTGGCCAGGAGATCTGGGAAAGGGAGCAAGGAAGTTTTTTGTGTTGTTTCCACTTGGATAACAATCATTGTTATCAACATGCTTTAGGTTCAATCATTATATCAAGTAAACTCTGTGTGTGTGTGTGTGTGTGTGTGTGTGTGTATGTGTGTGTCTTTCTCAAATCATATTTTTTTGCTTATATATTTCTTCTAACATATTTATTGAGCAATTGTGATGCATAAATTTCCATGATGAGCCTTTTAGGCAGAGAAAAAGAATATAATGTTTCTTAGCCTCTGCTCTCCAGGAACTTCAATTTTGGAGACAAGATATACACATATACATAAGAAGGAATGCATGAAAAATGTTAAGAATGGAAGAACAAACAAATCGTTTAAATAGGGGTACAGGTGGACCCATTGCGACAATGAGATGTACAAGACGTTATTTTGAAAAATGAACTTTACAACTTTGGCGTGGGGGGGGTAGAGGGGGGATGGAAGGAATGGTAAGGGGAAACAAAGGAGGAGGCAACAATGCTTGATAAGAAATGTACTCATTACCTTGCCCATGTAATTGTACCCCCCCTCTGTACGGTATTTTCACAATAATAATAATAAAAAGAATGGAAGAACAATAAATGATGCAGAAAATCCAGGAAACGAATACAAAACCTGTATTTTCAAACCATAATTTTTCAGGAAAAGAATCTTGTTTGTTTCATTAAAGACAAAATGCCAGAAAGCAATTGCGTTGACTGGGCTCTCTGATTACAGTATTTATTTTGTTTTCCCTTTTAAAAATCCTTCTGTCTGGATCAGTCCTTTGGCATAAACTCAAAGTTGCTCTCTCACCAATATTTTTGTAATTGGTAACCATAGTTTGGTATATGCAACCTGGCTTTTTAATTATATTCCATACTAACTGAAATGATTCCTTAGCTAAAATTTTGGTTTAGGCAAGTTCCGATTTTTTGAATTTCCTCTTCTATGGAAAGAAGAAACTCCAAATTAATCAGCATGCAGGGGACATGCCGGTACCATTAGCTTCTCAGAGTTCCAATGCTGGAGCCCAAGTGTATCTCTAGGAAGCTCCAGGCTTGGATTTGCAGGGAGACATCAATGATAAAGGGAGGCAGGCATCTTTCATTGTTCACACACAGTGACCTCAGGCCTGACACAAAATGGGACTCAAATTGTCGGGCTATTAAGTTGAAAGGCCTCCTTTTCAATGTGCGCATTTCCGGGTAGATCTTGAGAGATGTCCACATTAAAGTTTACTGGGATGAAATGTACATAAATGGCACGAGGCAAAAGGTGTGACAGTCCCTTGGCAGGAGTCATCCATCACTGCACACTTTTCCAAGGAGGATAAAGGGCTCAGCATGACTTGAGTAAGGGTTTGCATCCTAGGAATCTTGGTTTAGTAGAAATATATCCTTTGAGTTATTATATTTTTTTAGTAATAGCTCTTTGGGGAGAAAAGGTTGTAAGAAAATTCTCCCTTCTTGAACCATGGATTTATTACTAGAAGCCCATATCAAATCTTTTGATCCATAAAGTACTGGGTGTGGCAATTCATCATAGGTGACTGTCTTTGGGGACGTAATGACACAGTGCATATGGCAGACAGTACGTGGTGGACAAAAGCCCTTCAGTGTACTTTACCTCATCTCTCCTTGTTGTTGATTGTTTTTGTTTGTTTTGTTTTTTAAAGCTCAAGAACGATCAGCTATACCATACAATCAAGTATTTGGTCATGTGAGGTTTACTAGGATATATTTTTTAATATTTTATATTTATTTTATATTTGTATCTTTTAAAATATATTTGCAATATATTTTATATTTTCAAAAGACAAAAAATATAAAATGTTCACGCCTTCAAAATATCCCAGGGTGTTAATACATATTTTTTTTTATCCCCAAATATCTACTATTACTGTGTGCTCAGAGTGTTAGACATCCAGTAACTGTGTTAAGGTATTTTACCGATTGTCCTACCTGTTTTAGTTTTGATTTTTTAGAATTAGAGACAAATTCTGGCCTTAATTTAATGAGTTGGTTAATTGAGGCTCAGAGAAGTAATTTTGTCTAAGTTCTCACAGTGCTCCAGTGATGGGGCCAGAATCTGAGACAACGCAGACTGCTTTTGTTCTTGCTGTTACCCTTAACAGCCTGTCATATAAGGTCAGTTGCCCTGGGGTTCTATTATAACTTGTCTCTAATACTTAAGCTTTTTGCTGCAATACACCAGGTGGGGATCTCTCTGGGTTCCAAGATAGTCCTTTGATATAAAATAAAATCATGTTCTTTTATTGTCTTTGAATTCAGGGCCTCACACTTGCTTAAGTGGTGCTTTATCACTTGATTCATACCTTCAGCCAGCTCTTTGCTGGGGATAGGGTCTCTTGGACTTTTCTGCCTCTATTGACCTCACACTGTGATCCTCAGGATATCAGCCTCCTGAGTAGCTAGCGTAACAGAATAGGAGTCATGGGTACCTGGGTTAAAATAGTTTTTTCTTATAATTTCTACCCATTCCTTTTGGTTTTTAAATAGAACTAGCACACATTAAATCAATGTTAATACCCAGAGAACTTGTTGTGGGCATTGGGAGTTTTAATTATTATTATTTAATGTTAAGTATTATTAAGTAATTTTCCTTTCCCTTGTAAAGACAAGTTCCTTGTTTTCCAGACTGAAGGTGTCATTCCCTAAAGGAATCTATGATCTAAAATAATAAAAATAACAAAAGTGTGACAATTCTAGAGCAACACACTCAAAGAACCTAATTAGGCATGAAGGGACTCAGTCCTCGTGAAATAATGCTCATAGTATTTCAATTTTTATATTGGCACAAATAGTGTATTTGCGATTATGCTATCTGAAATATAGTTTTTATTTTCTAGATCAGGCAACTGAAGCACTGATCAATGGACTTGCATGCTCAGGGTAGATGGTATGTGGGTGGCAGAACTGAATTTCATACGAGTCTAGCTCTGAAGCTTTGATTCCAAACACCCTTGTAGCAAGCCTTTGTTCCAAGGCCTTTCTACTGTTGGACCACAGGCCCTGTTGCAAAACCCAGGCTAGGTAGACTTCTCAGCACCTTTTCCTCTTTCTCCTCCTCTTTCTTGTCCTCATCTTCCTGTTCTTCTTCTTCCTCCCCTTCCTCCTTCTGCTCTTCCCCCTCCTCCTCCTCCTCCTTTTCTTTTTTTTCTTCCTCCCTTGTTGGGGTTCCCAGGTCCCATCACATGGCTTCTCATAAGGCTAACCACCAACACTCACTTTTCTTCTGTGCTTCTTTCAAATTTGTCACAGAATTGGTTCTAGTCTTCCAGCCCCTGCTTTACTTGGTCATACTGAGAGTTTACTACAAGAATACGCCATATGCAGAAATATTTGAGTGGTCTTTGTTGAACTTCATCTGAGTACCTGTGACCAGTTCTTCCCTGTTTGCATGGGACTCGTTAACTTTTATCTCCAGAAGTTCCATGCCTGGGGTCTCCTTATCTCTTAGCAAACCAAGAGAGTGGCTTACTCTGACAAGAACGGTAAATGGATAGATAGGTTCTTAAAATACAGGGTGTTGTTCATGTTTTGAGGTGTGAAAGGAGCAAATAATAAATGACCCTCCTAAAGTTGGACACAAATTTATGTATTAATTCAAGAGACAGTCACAGTCATGCCAATGGTAAATGGCAGAGCCAGAGTTCAAATTCAGTCAGGTTAAATCCTAGTTAGTCTGGTTGTGCCCTAACCCTAACAGCTCTGGGAAAAACTATCCCAAGGCAACCAATGAATTACCAAAACCATGTGACCTAGGAAGATGCAAGTATATGGGACTAAATAAATACTCCAGAGTTTAGAACATTTTCTTGTATCCAGGTCAGCAAAATTAAGGCTTAGGACTTAGGTACTGTGTCTTTTCCACTGTTAATCTTCAGGCACAGTGATTGATGGCTTGAGGGGTGGTGGGGTGCATGCCTCCTGACTGCAGCATTTGATATCCTATTAGTGATGAGATTCGCACTCTAATTTTTCACTCAACTAATATGAATCTGGGTGTGGGCCAGTTGTGATTCCTCTCCCTCTATTAATTTTTGTGTGCTTGAAATTACTTTCAGAAAGTGGCACTGTGGCTCAAGTGGTAGAGTTCTAGCCTTGAGCAAAAGAGCTCAGGGACAGTGCTCAGGCCCTGAATTCAAACCCCACAACCACCAAAAAAATCATGAGTGAAATTACTTTTATAATTCTCTAAGCATGTGAATGTCTGTTTTCTAGATCTTCCTGTGGTTGGCACTGATGTCTCTGCAGGTAATCCAAGTGTTTAAATATGGAAGTAGCATTTCCAAATACATTTAGGTATTACAGATAGAAAGCTTGCACATGCACTGAATTGAAAGAAAGTATGCATGGCTCAGAAGTTCATTGTTCTTTGGAATATGACAAGTACAAGTGAACTGTAATGGGAATCCCTAAGAAGTTCTCTCTTGTCCTCCAAAAACCTTGAGTGCCACCTAGCTATAATAATATATTGGCTCAGTGGTCATGTACCCAACTATTCCACCTGGGCAAAGAACTGTGGAATGGAATGAGCTGGCAAGAGCTGTGGGGTTGTTTCATACATGCATGCCATTGTGTAAGATGCCCTAGCAGTGCTCCATGTAAGTTAGAATGTGGCTAAGTGTGGTACAAGTACTGGCTTGTTAGATCCTCACAGCCCTGTGAAATGAACATTCACATTCACTGAGTACTTACTCTAAGTCAAGTACTGTTCTAAATTCCCTACCTGTCTTATTTGAATTATCACAATAGACCTTACAGAGAGAAGAGGTATCCATCAGACATTCTTTCAAAACCTAGCTAAGGTGGCTCAAACTGGCGAGAGGACTTACTGTTTGTTGTATAAGAACTCTTGAAGTAGAAGTAGGCCTTACTGGAGCTCAGTGGTGTCCCAGATTTCACAGTATCCTTGGACATTTTTTCACTGTCAACATTAAAGATTTGCCTACGCATCCAAGGAGACTTGCAAATGCCTTAGCATCTAAATCAGAAAGCAGAAGAGAAAGTTAGTTACCAAAGGATCTTTGCTGGGTGCTCTTCTCTTGCTTCCATGGAGGACAAAAAGATATCTCCAAGCAGACTTCATTATTTAATTCCTCAGTTAGAAATAGGTCCTCCCATCATCTCTATCTTCCTGGGAATGTAGCAGAGTGATAATTTGACAAAGGAAAATAGAACTGTCTTAACTGTCTTAGAACAGTAGATTTCAAGCCTTTGATCATAGGACTTGTTTCCAAAACTAATGAGGCTCCAGGAGAGCTTTGTTGATGCAAATTTTATCTGTGGATATTTGTCACATTCAGAATCAAAACATAAATTTTAAAAGTATTTAGTGGTTTGATAAAGATAATGAGAACATAAAATGTTTACTGAAGAGAATCATTTTCACACAAGAAAGCAAGAAGAATGATGGATCTTACATTTTGTTATCGGAGTGAAGAGAAGGCATATGGAAGCGTTGTGGTGGTGTCTTTCTGTCATGCCCGCTATATCAAGGTCGAGGAAGTCGGAGCACAGTCTGGGTTGGCCTTGAAGGGATAATGAAAGCATGTAGGGTCTAGGGCTGGCCTATAAGGGAGGAAATCTGCTTAGCAAGTGCATAGCCCTGAGTTCAAACCAAAAAGTAAAGGTGTGTATCTTTATATTCCAACTGGCAATGTGTTGGTTTGGTTGAAGTAAATGGAGAAAATTCAGCCTCAGTATACTTTAACATTTGTTTCAGATAATTGTGAAGATTTTTCTTTGTCACCAGCTTCATGAATTCTGTTCAGTTTCTCCATCAAAATTAGGCTACTCATCTTTCACAGTTTCACCAAACATTGGGGTGTATTGCTGTGTGTCACATTCAGTTATAGCCAGGCTAAACTTTTAACTAAGGGGACAACGTCACAGTTTTCTTCATCCCTATGAGTATGTATTTGTGTTGCTCATAGTCCAGGTTGTGGCACGTTGTAGATATTTCCAAACATGGCATAGAATTTCATCCACAAAGTCTTCTGATTATACAGAACATGGAGCATATTGCTTGATGTTTGGGTGACCTTTCCTTTCATTGGTTAAAGTAGGAGGGGAAAATTAGGATGGGTTTGATATATATTCATTGCTATTTACATACATTTGTCTTCTGAGAGTTGCTGTGCATAATCAGACACTGTCAGTAGAGAATTCTAAATACAGCCTTTTTGATTCTTATTTTTATTTATTTATTTTTTTTTTGTTTCTCCAATGTGGTATGTTTCCTTCCTCCCAATGTGCATGATGAAATGAGCGATCATTTGGGGATGTGAATTCTTGCCTGACTCAGAGCCTTTGAGGGGGCTGATGTGAAAATTAGGCACAGGTGTGCAATTCTCCTGCTAATTTAAACTACTTTATCAAACTCAATGCCTGATGCAAATGAAAAGCACTGAATTCAATTTTTTTATTCAAGGTACTAAAATAAAATGTGCATTAAAAATGAAGCTCTATTTAGATTATGCCTCACGAAAGCTTGATGATGAACCTTGGTGCCTAACTTCAAAATCTTAGGCAGCCGTTGTTATGAGACCGATAGCCAGCACTGTCATGAGGAGGGCTTGTCTCTCTTGGAAGGTCACAGCTGGAAAAAGTTCTGTGGAAAGAAGGAGGCAACCTCTGAGCTTTATAGTGTGCCAAACTTATCTGTAGGACAATCTGCATACAATGAAACTCAGCCTTTTGGCAAACTCCTGTGCTTGTGTACCCACTATCATCATCATCATCATCATCATCATCATCAAGTTATTATATCATCATTGCCAAATATTTTCCAGGGTTCTTTTGTGCTTTACCTGTCTACAACCCCTAGAGCTGGATATTCAGTGGTTTGTTTTCTGTCTTTATAGTTTTGTCTATTCCAGGATGTCACACAGATTAGAGTAGGAAGTGGAGAGCTGTAGCTGTTGGGCTTCTTTGACCTGCTATAGTGCCTTTCGTTTCTGGCTATGTTGATACAGGTGTTGGTCATTAGTTTCTTTTTACTGTGAAGTAACAATTCCACTGTCTGAGTTGACTGTACTTTGTTTATGCCTTGGCCAATGGAAGGAAAACTTGGAATTTGAGCTTTGGACCACTATGAGAAATGCCATTATGAAACTGTGGGCAGGTCTTTGGGTGATGGTAAATTTTTATTTGACTGGGGTGAATACTTATGAGATAGGTTAGGTTTATGGGATGCGTAGGTTATATTATGCTTATATTAAGCATAATTCTTGTGAGTGCAGTGCTTCTTAAAAGAGAATTAAGATTATCCATGGTTGTGAGGTGAGCACAGCATGGTTCAACTTCAACAATAGATGATAATACTATCTTCATTTGCTATTGACTACCCATTATGTGGCAGCTTTGTAATGGATTTATCTTCCCAATTGCATTTTGCTCCAAGGTGATGTTTAAATGTGTGAGTGTTCCCTGGATACCACCCAGAAGGCTTCAGGCCAGAACAACTAAGTAAGTGTACCAGTGTGGTCTCATGTACTCCAACAAGCAGATAACAAGCATGCCGGTAATCAATCAGTGCCTACAGTATCCTTGGAGTTACAATGGCATTCATCCTATTTTACTTGCACAAGATATTGATTTTTTTCTCAGAATACAATAACAGTTAGAACAAACACCATTCCTTAAAGTGAAAATATGAATTCCAATTCTTCTCTAAAGGCCCATCCTAACATCCACTTTTTCCAAGCTGATCAGCAAATGGCTCATTTCCGGGAAATGATATCTGTATAAGAAGAAAAAGAAATCCGTTACTTAATTTTAAAGTATGTGGATAACAGCATGTGAGTATTTTCACAGAAGGAGAAGGAACAGTTCACATAGTTGAACTATTATAAATGGCAACCAGCCATGGTGGCGCACTCTGGTAATCAACCAGGAGGGTGAGGCAGGAGGATCATGAATTCGAGACCAGTCTGGGCTGCACATTTTTATATCTTGCACATGTGACTGTAACCCCTTCTGTACGGTATTTTCACAATAAAAAAAACATGGTGATAAATGGCAGCATGGAAAGGAAAGAAAGTTGGAAGTGAGTATCTTCAAAGTGGCATCCTCCAGGACTTGGACCTCCCATCTGAGCTGTGTCCCACAGTGCCTGACAAAGCCCTGATGCTTCAAAAGTGCTTTCAAAAACCCTGCTGGGCCAAGAGAGTGTATGGAGTCAGTTTGAGTTCCAAAGCTGGCAAACTCAAGATATAGGAAGAGCTTATGTTTCTGTCTGAATCAAGTTGGTGCATAAATTGTCACCCCAGCCATTTCTATCCTAAGCATGAATCCTAGGGAGACTTGCACATGTGCTGCTACAGGATGCTCAGAGCAGCATAATCCGTCGTTTAAAAAATCCAGAAATGAAGCATATGTTCATCAACAGTTGGAAGATGAATGAATTGTGCTCATCATTCATCCCAAACAAAATTGAATGAATGGTGGAAGGCAAGTTTCCCAACTTCCCAAGGCAAGTTACCCAACTTCCTGTTGGGTAAAAGAATGAAAGCAGAGCTGGGAAGGTGGCTCAGTGGTAGAGCACTTGTCTTGCATGCATGAGGCCCTGGGTTCGATTCTTCAGCACCACATAAGCAGAAAAAAAAGCTGGAAATGGCTCTGTGGCTCAAGTGGTAGAGCACTAGCCTTGAGCTGAAGAGCTGAGGGACAGTGCCCAGGCCCAGAGTTCAGGCCCCCCCCAAATAAAAAAGAATAAAAGCAGATGTGTAGTGGTTTTTATGAGGTTCATTTGTAAGAGTTTCAAAGTAAAGCTCAATGAAACTACATGCTTTCAGAAGTACTACATATATGGACAAACCCAGAGAAGGCAAAGGATGATTACAAAACCTGAGATATTGATTGTTCTTGAAAGAGAGAAAGGGAATACCATAAAAAGAAGAACCCAGAACTTTTTGAGGCACCAGAAGTATTTCCTTTTCTCATTTTCTGTTTAATAAATTTTCCTTCGTTTGATGGGTAAGTGGATGATTCATTATTTTTCCAAAACCCTACATGTATGATAATAAATATATGTACATGCATTTATGTATACATATGCATATACCATATACTACCATATACATGTATCTATCCTATATCAATGATCATTGACAAAAAAATCTAACAATTCTCTGAGGTAGATAAGATTTTTTTTACTGGTTTATATTAATTATACACGGGTAATTTATTGTTACGTCTCTACACGTGTTTACATTGTATTCGAATCAAGCCCACCCTTTTTATTACATCCCTAATGAACAGGATTTCTGTTGTTGTTATTGATGTCTAAGTCTTATTATTACTATCTTTAAGTAGTTGTACAAAAATGTTGCCATTCAATGAAGCAGTTTATGAATAAAATTCAGAGTTGGAAAGATTTGTTAAAAAAAAAAAGACTTGGAAAAAATTATGTTAAGTGAAGTAAGTCAAGTCCAGAAAGACAAAGGATGCATGTTTTCCCTTATGTGTGGAAGCTACATATTGCTTGTGAACTTATAAGTAAATACACGGGGTGGCATGCAAGTATATACAAATGTATTAACTGAAATATGGTAGGTTTAAGGGAGAACTCAAATAGTGCAATTCCTTATAAAGGTCATATCTAAATTCAGCAAAATAAAACATCAGGAAGTGGGTACTTGAAAGGGGTAGACCAAAGAAGAGGAGACAAGGGGGAGAATACAGTTAAGAAAGTGTACCCTACAAAATTGAGAAGAGTGCTAGAAGGGGTGTGTAGGGGAAGGATGGGTGAGAACATTGAAAGAGGTGTGCTCAATCAGGATATATTGTATTAATAAACTGCTTTGTTAAATGGCAAGTCCTTTTACAACTACTTAAAATAATAAAAAAAAATTAAGTGGGTAGAAAAAGAATCAACCATTTTTAAAAAAAAAACAAAAAAGGAAGAAAGAAGGAGCAGATGTAGCCCCAGCAGGATGCGCCTGGTTCTGGCAAGTGGCATCATAACACTTTATTTGTGAAGAGGAAGATAGAGAATGTCTCTTCCCTCCATGTCTCTGCTTGCATTTCATTAGGCGCTCAGTACCTCACCATCTTCCCTGACAGATCTGTCAGCCCACAACTTACCAGAGGGCAAAGCACATGGAGGTGAAAATCTGATGATGATGATGATGATGATAAATCAGAAAATGCAGCTCCTGTGACTCCCTTCTCCTCTCCTCCTCCTCCTTCTTCTTCCAATGCCTTCTGTTTCTGCAACTTTGGAGAAAGATGCACAGTGTCCTCAGAGAAAGGCTTATGCAGAGGGGAAAGATTTGGAGACCAGAGTTCTACCTGATTACCTCTGTTGGTTTGCTGGCTTTGTGTTTTAGCATGTGACCTGAGATTCGGCCTCAGTTTTCATATTGCCTTCTTCATGGATTGGCTTGAATGTGACAGAGAAAACATTTAGCTTTACCACAGTAAGAGGCATCATATTATAGCATCCTTAGCTGTGCGAATGTGTTTTCCAACCCTTCACCTTTGCAGCTCCCCTGGAATAATGTTCTCCCATTAAACTTTGCCTCTATGAGCAGGAAGAAGACCAACCATACTTTTCAAAGAGCTTTGATTTACTTCTTAAGCTCAGTTGATATTATCACTTTAGACATGCTGGAGAAAACGTGCTCTTGAGATAAGGAAAAACACAATACAAGATCTTAATCATAAAAATTGCATGCGTATGATTGATTGCCTGTGATTATAATTATCTTCAAGCCAAGGCCGTGTCCTGAGAATTTTGAAACATGAAAGAAAGATCAAATTGTGTTTGGTTGAGTTTGTCCCAAAGAAACACTATAGGAAGTGTAGCTGATACACTGGGACTTTACCACGGTACTCAGAACTTTACCTGCTGTGTTCTCCATTGTACTGAATTTGCCTTCCATACAATTTGGATTTTAAAAAGCAAAGCTGTCAATTCATTACTAATGAAGTTTGGGGTCAAAGTAAAAAGACTTCTCTCTTTTTTTAAGTATAATGCAAACACTTTATATAGACAGTAAAGCTGCTTGGGTTTATTTTCATGCGTAGATGGAGATAGAATTAACTCATTCTTTTTTCTACTGAGAAGTGATCAGTTTGTCCCATTGGTTCTGATCTAACACCTGCTGAATGCTCAGGTTACAAGGTTTCCAGATATCTGGCAGGTTGAAGTTAATGATCTCCAGTCATGTTTCGTGACTCTGAGATGTGGGATGGGAGCTGCCCTCCCGACTCATGGTGCCTCCTTGCCCAAAACATGTCATCCTCAAACTCATTTCTTTCTGTGGCAGATGGCCATTTGCTAGGTTAAAGGAGAATCTTGTGAAATGCACACCATCCACACCCACATGAAGTTCCCCTTCATTTCTCATCAGGGCTGAGTAGAAATCTGACCCACGAGGAGCAGAAGGAAGTGGAAAGTACCTAGAGAAGCAAGCCCAAACAGGCAGGGGTGGCTTCCCCTATAACCATTTCCTCTTCCTTACAGCACACTTCTGTGTCAGAGGACCCACATGGCCCCAGGGAAGCTGACTCTACTCTAGTCCTAGATGTAGAGCAATTCATTCAGGGAAGGTCTTTTTTTTGTCTTTTATTTGAAATAGTAAAGCACAAATCTTTAGTCCGTTCAGTAATTGCTGCATGAGAGAAGCCATGAGAGAGTAATACCAAAGCCAAGTGAAGGACACAGTCAAGGGAACCAGAAGGAAAAAAGAAGAGAATTGAATTTCTCTATGGATCACACCACACCTGAAGCTGACTTTCATTCCGATTTTGTCAGTTACACGAGACAACCGATTCCTCTGTGTTGAGGTTCTGATCCTCCTTATACTGAGAAATAGGGATGGAGAGAATTGTTTGAAAGATGCAGAATTTTTTACCAGAGGGAATGAGATGATCACTGGGAGGTGAGGTTTGGTATTGTGGAAGAAGATGATGAGCAACTGAGGCTGGTTACTTCAATGAAACAGCATTTGGGACTGTCTTGACTGGTAGACTAGGCAGACTTACATAGATACCAGGGCCTTCGAGTAGTAAGAGGCACAACTAACTAACACCCACGATCAGAAATCATATAATAAGCCTGGGGAAACCTCTTAGCTCCCAGTTTCTTTTTTCTCCAGAAGGAAGACCCATAGGGGCCAATTAATACCTCTCTAAGCCTTCATTTGGCCGATATTATCTTTACACCAGGCTTCTGGAACTGCTTCCATAAAGTTTAAAAGTTAGCGTGTATAGTTTATTTGTTTCCTTGTAAAATGTATTTGCTATATTGCTTCTGCTTGAAATAAAACTGTGTTTTCTCCAGTAATAAATACGAAGTTTAGAAGGGAGTATATTTTTGTGGTGGAGATTTATTCCCTATGACACTTTTTGAAGTTTGTGTTCCATTATTCTTTATCTCTGTTCCTTTCCGACGGTGTTTGTTTTTCACCATTATGCGAGATTTGCAGCCAAACACTCTACAGTGTTTGTATATTTGCCCTTAATCAGATAACATGAGCACTCTAAGCTTTATCTGTACATTTTCATAGTGAAGACAGTTAAAAAATCAAATAACACAATGAAAGAGACCAAACTTCAATCAGTGTGGACACAGCAGTCCCCAGGAAACACAAACTGGTATAATTTGGAATGAAATTCCAAATCAAGGCTCAAGTGAAATTTACATTTTTCCCAGCTCTGTTTCTTACTGAGAAGAGCTGTCTTTGACATTGTTGTTTTACTTATTTTATTTTTGTTTATTATTTGCTTCTTTACATGGGATCTGTTGTGTCACTGGCTTGGTTTCTGAGCTCCTGCAACCATATCACTGCTTTATATACTGTCATATTTCAGAACAGTAGGGTTCTGGAGGCCTGCCAAAGATTCTGGAGGGTTCTGGATCTCTGGAGGGTGTAAGGAGAAAATATGCGCAGGAAGTTCAGTTGACCAGTTGTCCCATCATTTTTAGGGATACAGTCAATAATCAAAGTTGAACATTTTGAAGCTTTTTGTTTTCCTCTCAATATAATCCCCTAACATCCCCTAACACACTGTCTCTGGACTGGATGGACCCAATGAACACCATGCTCATTCAGAATAAATCCAATCAGGATGCACATATGGAAAGCTGTTTCCACCATCCATTCCCATCATGGGGGCTCTGATCATAATATATATCAAGGGTTGAGTTTGTTCCAGGAACTGAGTCATCCATGCTGTTTCTAACAGAGCCCCAGAATTCTAAATTGGCTGGCAATCAAGTTCTCAGTAAGACCAGAGAGTATGGATCCTCTCAAGGGGGGAAACACACAGGAGCTAGAAATCCACAGAGTAGTTCTCAGATGGAATGATTCTATGGGGTTCGTTTTTCCTTGGTGACTCCAGGATTTTCCAGCTGGCGCAACATGCAATAGAAGCGTGCTAAGAAAGAGCTCCAATAATGCATGCGAAACTTCTGGCCAACCATCTTCTGTTACTTTTGTCAAGGCTGCCCTGGTAGAATATATATGTGTTTATGTGTGTGTAAATAAATAAATATATATATATATATATACATATATACACATACATATATATCTATATATTAACACAAGAATTCCTCAAAGTGAATTTCTGGACAGCTCTACCTTCAAGAAAAGGGTGAGATCAGTCACATGTGTGATACTACATAATGTAAATCTTTCTTGCAGGAATTATTTTTATCCTAAAGGCTCTGAGAAATACTGCAGTAAAGAGACTTGTTTAATTGTCTCAGATTCTTTTTATATATTTTCTCTTATCCATCTCTAGAATATGAAAACCATGGAGCATGAAAGAAGATAAGCATTTGGCTTCCTTCATGCCTCTGATACTCACCAACTCACCCAGGGCATGAGGTGAGTGGGGGGCAGAGGGCAGTGGCAGCTAGCTGCAGGCTTCTGAACTGAACTCTGACTAAAGAAGCCAGGCAGTGTGGACCTACACCTTAATGTAGGCGTATAAAGGACATTCTCCTACATGTGAGACTTGCAAGTACAGAAAATGCATGACAACTTCCATTGCCTTGTTCCCTTCCCCTTACCTACTCAGCTTCTTGGAAACTGAAATCATGGCTGATCTACAGTTCTGGCTACTCTCTTGCAGCCTTCAGCTTCAAGAAGGAAGTCACCTTTCTTTGAACAGCTCATTTTATTACAAGCTTGTAGACACACCACACACACACACACACACACACACACACACACACACACACACATGACTCCTTACTGCTTTTTAACCTGGTACCAACAATAATGGGCCTACTACAGAAGATTGTTTTAGTAACAGGTTACCTTCTACAAGTATCCGTTGCAAAGTAGTTTTGTGCCTAAGACCTGCAAGGGCTAAGTGAGTGAAAATGTGGTTCCTGCCTTGAGGGAGTTAACAGTTCCATTGGCAAGAAGACACACACAAAAAGGAAGTGTCAGCCATTGTGTTAGGTCTTCAGTTTTCAGTGAATTCTTTCAAACTGAGTTACCAAGGAAAACATTTCCTAGGGCAGGAGAGGTCTGAACCAGAGGTCTGCAAAGTAGGGTGAGCTTGGAGTTTCTGGGAGATAAGCACTGTGGGTCAGCCTTCCTACCCCTCTTCATTCAGATGGTCAAAGAAGGTTCTAGATTCCCAGAGCATCAGCCATTGTACTGGCAACAAACCCTCAGCTCAACCAAGACAGTGATATACCCTGTCTTCTCTGGCTGGTCACAGTTACGAGGGAGAGAGATCAAAACAAGTAAGTGCTGCTACAGAAGGAGCACAAAGGAAGGGACTTAAGCTTGAAGCCAAGAAGAGTTCCGCAGGCCTTCTCTGTAAAGCACAGGGACCCTCCACACAAAGGCATAGGGCTGAGAATTATTGCATTCCAAGGAGAATTTCAAGGTGGAATTCCAACTTCAACTTCAAACACCTGATGCATCATGGGAGGTGGGCATTGCAAGCAAGCCAAAGACAGACATCAAAGGCCTTCCCCTGACAATGTTAAAGGCGCTGATACTCACTGGTAGAGGGTTCAGATACCTAGGTTCAAGTTCTATTTCAGTTCTGTGCAGCCAGGTGCTCGGTAGGACATTCTGGTCACTCCTCTCTCTGGGCTTCATTTCCTCTATCGAGGAGCGCTTACTTCTTTGAGATTTCCTCCTGTTTGAAGCCCTCTGTGTTCTATGCAACATATCATTTATTGCATGGTGGCCCTGTTCCTCTTGCTTATCATCAAGGTCTGCTTATGTTAGAAATCCTGCCTTGCCCAGTATTGGTTCTTATGGTATTCATTCTTTAACATTTCAGGAAAAGGCCATATTCCCTTGAACCCTGTTTTGTTAAAGTGGACCCAAAAGCTATGGCAATATCAAACTAGAGTAATTTCATGTGTGGGGTGGGGTAGGATGTGTGAGTAACAGAGCTTAAACTCAGGGTTTGGAATTCTTGCTCAAAACTAGTGCTCTACAAATTGAGCCGTGCCTCCAGTCTGACATTTTGCTGGTTGATTGAAGGAGTATCACAGACTTTTCTACCCCAATTGGCTTCTAACCTCTCCTCTGGATTTCAGCTTCCTCAGTAGCTAGAATTATAAATGTGAGCTACTAGAGCCTGGCTAAAGTAAATTTTATTCACATCTTTTCCTTCTCTTATACTCCATTGTCTTCTTTAATGAGTTTTAATTAGTGAAAATACAATGAAATCAATGCATTTTTAAATTAAATTCTTTTCTTACCACTAGGGAGACATTTTTTCCTCTTCTCTGTGTATTTATACCTATTGCAAAATAATCACATATTTAACACACATTTTATGTATTTCTTCTCATTTTGTTATGACTTAATTTGATATAAATAATCTTGAGAAATTAAAAAATTAAGAACCTATGAACTAGCATTTGTGTGTGTGCATCTGTACGTCTGTGTATGTGTATGTACTTGGGCTTTTGGACTGTCCCTTAGCTTTTTCCACTCAGAAGAACTGGCACTCTACAACTTGAGCCACAGCTCTATATCTGGCTTTTTGCTGGTTAATGGGCTATAAGATTCTCATGTGCTTTTTCTGCCTGGGCTGGCTTAGAACTTTGATCCTTAGATATCAGCCTCCTGAGTTGCTAGCATTATAGGCACAGCGTCTGTTGAGAATGGACAGTTAAAAGAAAGGCTGGTCTCCTCTTACTCTCTTACACTGTATTGACCTTCCCCCTCCTCCTCCCGCCATGCTCCCCCTCCCCCCCAGCATGAGATAATGCTGCCCAAATACCCTCACCAGAAGCTGAGGACATGCTCTTGGGACCTCAGCAAAATACACCATTTTTCTTTACAAATTACTCAATCTCAGGTGTTCTGTTATAGCAGCACAAATAGGCCAACACAATGACTTTGCTTCCTCTATGGAAAAATTCCTTGTTTCCATTCTCTGAAAGCTTGAGAGGAATAGATTCAGATGATTCTCCTCATGAGTTTAAATTTATGGAAAGTTAAGCAGAGTCTCGGGGACTTTAAGAACTTATTCATGACTGGATTTGCATGAATAATGAGGGTTGGTGATTTCTCCAATCTATTTTCAACACTGTATGTCAGGCACTGTGTATTGTAAGATCCTCATATATAATGTCTCTCTTAATAATCATGGTATCTTTATTCACTGAACGTTCTTATGTCACTCACTTTATATAGGAGGAGAATGTCAAATACACTTAGCAAAACTCCAGAAACATAAATTTACATGTTCCTATTCGGTTAACTAGGTCAAGTTTCATTATTATTTTGTGTATGCTGGTCCTGGAGCTTGAATTTAGAACCTGGGCACTGCTCAAGGCTAGCATTCTATCTTTTGAGCCACAGTTCCACTTCTGTTTGTTTTGGTGTTTGTTTCCTGACTGGGCTATTTCCTAACTACAATCCTCAGATCTCAGCCTCCTAAGTAGCTAGGATTACAGGCATGGGGCCACCAATGCCTTGCTTATTTTTTTTAAATTAGTTGTGAAAAGAGGTTTCAATTCAACATGTCAGTTTATGAGTATATTGCATTTTGATCATTGTAATCTCTTCCATCATTCTCTCATCTCTCCTGAATCTCACCCATCCCCTGAATTTCTTAATTTCCATTTTTACATATACCCCTTGAATATTTTTTGTAGATTAAGTTTTTTAAGTTAATATTTATTATCAAGGTGATATACAGAGGGGTTACAGTTACATAAGTAAGGTAATAAGTATATTACTTGTTGAAAATTTCCCTCCTCCCTCAATTTCCTCTCACTTTCCCTCCTGCCCAATCCTCCCCCGAGTTGTTCAGATCATTTCCAACGTATTGTCTTGTGAGTATCACTGCTGCACTGGTTTCTCTCTTTTCCTTGGTCTCACCATTTTATTGTTCCCTTTCTCTTCCCTAATTCAGATAAACGTATATACAATACCCTGGGTACCAAAATTAAATACAGTGAAAACAGGGGATAAACCATAGGAGGCAAGAAATCGCATAGTACATTAAAAACAAAAACAAACAAAAACTTCTGATGCTACCAGTACAACTATGTTTATTGCAGTATTATCCACCATAGATATAGAACCAACTTAGATGCCCCTCAGTAGATGAATGGATCAAGAAAATGTGTGTGTGTGTATATATATATATATATATGTGTGTGTGTGTATATATATATATATATATATATAATTGAATTCTATGTTTTCATCAGAAAGAATGATACCACCCCATTTGTAAAGAAATGGAAAGACTTGGAAAAATTATCTTAAGTGAAGTAAGCCAGACTCAAAGAAACATAAGTCCCATGGTTTCCCTTATTTGCAATAATTAGTATACATCTAGGATAACTTAGCAGATGAGCAGAGTAACTCATAGCTATGTATATATGACTATATAAGATGATGCTAAGTGAAACAAATTCCAAGACATGTACACCTTGACTATTATGATTGTGTTCTCCTACCCTTCCTCTATTTGTCTGCCCCCTCCCCTTGACCTCATCTTTCCCCAACACCTCAAGCCATGTTTCTTTATGTCCAGTCTATCTTGACCCCTGTCCAAAGTTGAAGCTAAATCTCTTTACTTTCCTTTGATTCATTGGTCTAACATCAAACCCTGATTTGTACCTAGGCTCTGCTTCCAAGCTATTCATTTTATAACAGTGATTTTATACATATCTGAGAAATGGTTTCAAATATTTTACTTAGTCCCAAGTTGATGTTACAAGTTTTACTCTTTGCAAGTTATGACTTACATTGTGTATGACCTCCTTCCTTCAAAGTAATGCCTAATTTCAAAAAGAAAGCCAATCCCATTTCCCTCTGGTTTTGACAAGCAAGTTAATTGATGTGTTTAGTCAAGTAATGGTCTACTAAATTAGCTAGGATCTAATTTCTAGAAGTTGTGAAAGGCCATTAATGTGGCAAAAAGGAATTTGCATTAAGTATCTTATCATTCTGAGATTGAGCTGATTATTTGAATGTCCCTCCATGTAATCACAAGCATATCGATGAGAAAGAGGTAGAATTTTGACTTTGTGATGTGATGACAGAGAAATTTTAGAAAGAGAGAATGTGAAGATGGGAGGAGAGGGCCACCCATCACAAAAGGTAGGTGGTTAATAGAAGCCAATAAAGGTCACAAAATCGGTCCTCCGGTGAGATTCTCCATAGGTTCTAACCCTGGTAACAGCTTGTTTTATCCCTGAGAGATTCACTCCAGACTTACAACCTCCAGAACCACAAAAGAATAAATATGAGGTCTTTTATTTGTTTAAGCTACTAAACTCGTAGTAATTCGTAACAACAGAGACAGGAAACTAATTGTTTGTGAAATGAGGTCATCATTTCATGGGCTTGTACAGGAAATGGAGCACATTGTGACTCTCTTATGGTTCCAGGGTATCGATGGCAGCTCACACATGTGCATTGTGAAATGTTCAGGTGGTTAGCGGGAAAACTACATCATGATTTCTGTGGTGGGGAAGGCAGGTCACTTTTATGGTCAATGGATTTTTTTCCTAAGGTGAATGATACGATAACATGAACTGGCACAAGCTGGATTAATTTCAAAAGTTCACATCAAATTATCTTATTTTTTCTCATGGTGTATCATTAGCAATATTTCTGCCATGAGTTTTTTTTTTTTTTTTGCCCCAGCCTTGAGAGAATTCAGAGTTGACACAAGCAGCAGTGGAAAATAAGGCTGGCTGAAGCAACAATGTAATATGACCTACATCTAAAGGAAAATCCCAAGGAAAACTGCATGCCCAAAATAAAGCTCCTTTATTTGTTCTAAGTGTCGTTTGTCCTTTAGAGAAGGGAAGAGTAAATTAATCACTATAGCCGGGTCACTTGAAAGATTACAAGACTTGTAACATACAATTCCTGCAAAAGATACTGCACACCTGATAAGCTATTACTAAAAAAAAACTGTGATAAATATTTTAAATGACCATGAGGTCCTATGTTTGGAAAGGAATAAAAAGAGCTCTGTGATTCTATGTGTGTGTGTGCGCACGCGTGTGTGTTAGGGATGACAGAGAGTAGCATGCCGTAAATGAATGCCTATTAAAATTCACTTGAATAATGGCTCAATGTATTGCTATTGTTAATAGAATTATCATAGGTGCACCAAGCAGAATCAATCTGGAATACAGAGCTTCTAAGCCTGATATTACAGAGATTTCTACTGTCAGCTTGTTTCTATTTCCCAGTGTGTGTTTAATAGAAGCAGAGACACATCTAAAGGTCATTGCTTATGCTGTGGTTATATGTCTTACAATATGCCTGACTGATGCTTTTAAAAGAGTGGTTGGATACTTACATCATCCAGGATGGAGATTCTCTCAGAGGCTGACAAGCACACATCTATCTAGATAATGGAACCAATTCTTTTTATTTTTTTTATGTGTGTTTGTTCACATAAATACAACACACAGAGCATTCAGCTGTGACTCATGAATAAATCTTGAAGATGCATGAGAAGACACAGTATTCAAATCTGATATTCACCTAAGAGGACTGAGAGAAGGGACATGCACAGAGGGAGAGGGGGAAAGAGGGAGGGGATACACAGAGGGAGAGAGGGAGAGACAGAGAAAGAGAGGGAGGGAGAGAAAGACAGAGAGGGAGAGGGAAAGAGGGAGGGAGGGAGGTGATGCACACAGAGAGAGAGGAGAGAGAGAGAGAAAGGGAGAGAGAAAGGGAGAGGGAGACTGGGAGAGAGGGAGGGAGGGGACACACACAGAGGGAGAGATGGAGATAGGGAGAAGCAGGAAGAGAATGGGGGGGAGAGAGAGAAAATATTATTTCAGTGTATTCCTTTGATCCTACCAGGGAGCTAAGGTTGTAGAATTCAGATTCAACCCTTGTCATAAATGCCAGAGTCTTGCCATCTAATTAAAGGAAAGTGCATGTAACTTGGTCAACTTAATGAAAAATTCTACACTGGGCACCTATGGTGTGCTTAAGTTCACTTCTGCAGGATTAAAATGCTTCCTATCCACACACAACTGGGGCATTATAAGAATAGAGTGACTGAAGTTTAGTTCTTAATTAGGATTATCACAATATGGCACACCTTTTGCTAGTTCCTTCTTCTGCATCCATAGTAAACAGGGCTTCAGTGTCTCCTCTGACCTTGGAGCAGCCTTTTCTCAGCATCACACAGTGTGGAACCACTACCAGTGACTAAGGACGACATGCTCAGAAATGCTTGTGTGCTCTATTTTTCTCAAAAGATGAGTAACTAAGATGATCTTAAATAGATAAGGTGATCTTAGCTATTTACCTACCCTCAAAGTGCTAATGAACAATGTAGGTGCTGACAGGCCAAAGGTGATAACTGCTACCCTCCAGAAGGCCAGCTCAGATGTGTACCGATGAACAAGTGTAGGAATCATATGGTAAGCTGCAATGCCTTCCAGAAGGCCAGATGTTGGTTTTGAAACAAAATTCTCACTGATAACAGTGGTTGTTTATTCACTCACTCACTACTTTTTAAATAATTCAACCAAGAGCATACCTATGTCTATGTTTTATGTTTTTTGATTTTATGATTTTTTAGGTATAAGATTGGGATTTGAACTTGGTATCTAATGCTTTTGCTCATTGGCTAACGCTTTACCAACTGAGCTATGCCTCTAACCCTATTAAGCATTGGTTATTTCCTTTCTTCCTTTCTTCCTCCCTTCTCTCTCCCTCCTTCTTTCCTTTCCTTCCCTTCCTCCTTTCCTCCTCCCTCCCTCCTTCCTTCTTTCCTTTCCTCTTTTCCTCTCTCCCTCCTTCCTTCCTTCTTTCTTTCCTTCCTTCCTTTCTTTTTTCTTTCTTCTCTCTTTTCTTTCTTTCTTGTCTGAGACCAGGATTCAATATGGTTCTGGAGGATTCAGAGTAAAAGGAAGAGAAATATTCATGACGCCCTCTATATTGTAATCTTAGAATCATCTTATAGCTCCAGGCCAATGAACATTTAATTTCAACAAACAGGGCAAAAGTTCTCCATGTCTTCTAGAAAGAACGTCATAGACATAGCATACCTTTTGGCACCCATATGGATAGGTGTGGCTTTTAGACATTAAAAAAAATCAACATCTTTTTGGTAAGCCCCATTGATTTTCATGGGGACAAGAACTGTCACTGAACAGAATGGAAATATTCTTTGATAGTGTTTTCTTCATATGTGATCATTATACAAAATCTCTTGCTAAATGAGCATTTTAAATGACATGTTCAGAACGGTAAATACCACAGACTGTATTTTCCTTGTTTTAGATGCCTGCTGCTTGTGGAATCTTAGCTCACAGACCGAATGGCACTGAGATTCCTCTGCACAGGTGAGCATGTCCCATCACGCACAAGCACAGCTGTCACATTGCAAATGATCCCGTGAAATGATACACATTTCATTTGATTTTTTCCAGTGGAATTGGAGATAAGGGACCGGAGATTAAGAGAGGGAGAGAGAGAAAGGTACACTCATTTAAAGATGACAAAAATAATATTTCTCAGTTTGCTCTCTGTCAAACAAGGATAATAAAACCTGCTTTAACTTCCAGAGTTGTTTTGAGGTACAAATTGGGTAAGAGATTTAAAGTTCCTCAGAGAGTTGGAAAGCATGAAGTATATTCTGTCATCCCCACTAGGTCTAGCTTAAAGTAATGTATGCTTTCCATGACTTAAAGCAGTGTTTAAGCAAGAGTGCTTTCCTGAATTTTCCTTGGCTTTCTGCTCAGTGAAAAGGACTGGTACGGTATTGTGTGCAGTTACTCAGTGTCCAGAGCCCACATAGCCCTTCTGGTTCAGCAGCTGACAGCGACGACTAGAGTTACAGCCCTGTCTGTTGCAGGCAATGCTTGCTTAGTGTGGCAGCTCAGCAGCAGGCAATGCCTGCCAATGTCATAGCTCCACTGTCAGCCCTGATGATCACTGCTGAGCCTTCATTGCTGAGCCTCCTCAGGAGTTCAACTAAGGAAGTTCAGGAAAATGGAAGATGACTGTGTATTTCTCAGAAGAGAAAGACCTAGCTTGAAGGCTGCTACCACCTCTGTGACTCTGTCTTTCCCTTGTGTGTTCTCTCCAGCAGTCATCCATCCTCTGTTCTTCGGGTGGTTCTCTGAGTCTCTGTATATGTCTCTGTCTAGGGGTTCATATGCCCTATGCTACCCTCTGATTGGTTAGTCACTGATATTATAATTGTGTATTAGAAAGTAACACATTCTTCATCAGTTTCTACAATGTTCTCTATTGTAAAACAAGGTATTTCCTCTCAGAGCAAAGCCCTGTGATTTGTGGTGTGACAGACAACAGAATTCCAGGCATCACCAGCTCCATGTAAGTAGAACATGGCTTTAGGATTCTTGAGTGAATTTAACCTTTGGAAACCATTTGCTATAATACAATAGCTTAGAAAGTTGTGTGTTTTTTTGAAACAATCATATTACTTCCTGGTAGATACTAATTTTCATTTCTGGGAAGTACTTTGTTAAACCATTTCAATTTGTCTTGCTATTGGATTATCATAAGAGAGCTGCCAAAGAGTTCCGTGTGAACAAAATCATACGTATTCTAATAGCTTACATCCAAACAGCCTGCTAATATAGTCACATAGCATTTAAAAGTCTTCCTTTGCACCTCAACGGTTAAGAAGCACTGAAGATTAAAAAACTAATTATACATGTCAGCAGTACCAATATTTGTAATTAATTTTGATTTGCAGTACACTAATAATAAACCAGGTTGAAATTTTAATAAGGTGTGTGCGTAGTCATTAAGGTGTTTCTTTTATTGCCTTATTCATTTTTACAAGTATGTTAAATGAGTGTTATCATTTGTAGAAGCAGATGGGGATGAAGATAAAGCTGAGTGATGGATGAGCAGCAATGAAGATTGTTCTCACAGACTTCCCCCTTCGTCCATTGTGGCACTCACTTTCTATTTCAAGGATGGAAAGAACTCTGGGAATAGTTTTGTAAATAAATTAATCCTTTAGGACAGAGGTAGTTCTTAGGAACCATGAATTGTGACTAAAGGGGAAGTTGCTGCCAGTAAATCTTGGGTTCTGGTCTTTCCAGGAGAACACAAGGCAATGTTCCTGTGTTGCAACATACATAATTAGAGTGGGAAATGTAAGAAACTGTTATCAAGTATATTACCATGCCTATTTGCCACTCCATTCTGATGCTGTGGAGTCTTTACTCCATTCCCACAATATAAACATCCTCCCATCATTAACAACTCACCCTAGGGTGAGTAGTTGTTCCTCGGTATGTGATAAGATCCAGGTTCTACACATTACAGTGGAGAGCCAGATGCTAGGTATATTTTAGGTTCAACTAATTGTTGTTTGAGTTATTAAGAGATTAATCATGATGAGATTTGGTGGTGCCCTGATTTCAGTGTTCTAGATCAAACCAGAATCAAGTTTCTTCTTTTTTTTGTTGGTTGTGGGGCTTGAACTCTGGGCCTGGGCTCTGTCCTTGAGCTCTTCAGCTTAAGGTAAGTGCTCTACCACTTGAGCCACAGCTCTACTTCTGGTTTCCTGGTTGTTAATTGGAGATAAGAGTCTCACGAACCTTCCTGCTTTGAACCCTGATCCTCAGATCTCAGCCTCCTGAGTAGCTAGGATTATAGCCGTGAGCCACTGGCACCCAACATATTTCTCCTTTCTATTTTCCATCGCATTGTCCCGATTTTGTTTATTCTTTCATGAACATGAAATACACTTTCCATTGTTGTTTAACCAATTCCCAGATGTTCTTCTCAGAGGCTTACTTTTTATTTTAGCCTTTCTTGGTACTCCGGTTGTAAGAACTATCTTCTCCTTCAACTCTCCTAAAGCTCTGCAGCTGTGTATGATCACATTGACCATAGTCTGTAGATTCAATGTTGAATCAAAATCGGCTCGATAAAGACAGTGAAAACATTCCTTGGAAATTTTTGGGGTCTTACAAGGATCTTATTACAAAAACATAAGGCAACTTGCATATTTTTGAAGAAAGACAATCAGTACAGGAAGGCTGCTACAATGTTAGACAAAACTGGCTAGCACTCCAAAATACCTTCCATACATTGTCATTTGAGAATGGACACAGAAGTGATAGATATTACCCTCTAGAGCCTACAAGAGAATCATGGGAAATCTAGATATGTATAAAGGAGAAACATAAAGAAGGGAAGAGTTGGAGTTCAAAGAGTAAGAACATTTAATGAGAATTTATAAGAATTTATAAGAATTTCTCAGATACCAATTTCTGGGCCAGAAGTCACTTAGACTGTGTTTTGTCAACTTTGCTCTCTCTCTCCCCCTCTGTATCACTATGAGAGATTCCTTGTGACCACAAAATGGGGGTGCTTATGAGATGGACAGAGGGGGTAAGACCCAATAGGCAGCTTGATGAACAAACTGTTGTTCTCCTGTTCTGGAGGTCAACTCTGAAGAAGTGTGCCTACTGGGGAGGGAGTAAGGAGGGTGAGGTCTATACTGTATTGTATCAGTATCGTACAACACAGAATAATAATAATCCTGTATTATTTGATTCATTACCTCTATGCAAATGATAATAAAGGCAATTGCAAGTATTAACAATGGCCTTTCTTTGGTTTGTGATTACGGTGCTTCAGAGTTCCTAGGGGTAAGAGCTCTCTTTAAATAAAAAAAACTCCAGTATCTTAGATGTAAGGAA
Organism: Dipodomys ordii; assembly: GCF_000151885.1. Taxonomy (NCBI): domain Eukaryota; kingdom Metazoa; phylum Chordata; class Mammalia; order Rodentia; family Heteromyidae; genus Dipodomys; species Dipodomys ordii. The sequence goes on along the minus strand of NW_012267322.1, from coordinate 4,022,938 downwards.
ATTGAGGTTCTGGTAGTTAATGCACAACCAAATCTCTGGTGAGACTTTGACAAACCAGAATACTCATAGAAATATACAGCAAAGGCCAGCCTTATCAGGTTTCCTGTGTTAAATGAGGACTCTACTGGGAACTGGACTGAAGGCCATTCATTAAACATCTGACAAAGAATTTGTCTGTATTTTATCCATGTTTTGAGATTCTGAGTGGAGTTGAATTTAAAAGTAATGGACTACCTGGACACCAATAGCATGCCTGTACTCAGTAGGCTGAGATCTGAGGATCATGGTTCAAAGCCAGCCCTGGCAGGAAAGTCCATGAGACTCTTACCTCCAATTATACACCAAAAGAGCTGGACGTGGAACTGTGGCTTAAATGATAGAGCACTAGCTTCAAGCAGGAAAGCTCTGGGACACTGAGTTCAAGCACATACCAAAAAAGTAATGGACTAATTAATTTGGTAGAGACCATTTTAAGACACAGCAGTCAGACTGTGGCTGCTTTTAGCTGGGCTTACAGTGAAAAATAGGAGCAAAAGGAGGTAAAGAAAGTTTGGAACTTGTTTTAAACTGTGAGATTAACACCATTAAAAAGAAATCAAGTACTTTGCATCAGGATAATAGGAAAGATGTCTTGAGGGCTTAAAGGAACTGGCCCGACTCCACCCATCTCAGAACCAAGGGTGTTAAAGGTGTTAATTCATTTGAAAGGCTGACTTTCTGGTGAGGAGAGTTCCAGAAGACCTCTCATGCACAGGGCCACCTAGGGAAGTGTTTTTTCTAGGTTTAGCTACCAGGGTACTCAGAGGCTGTACAGTTTTGTCCAATGGGCCCGGTCACCACTCAAACTGGTGGCAGATCTTGTTGTCTTCCCCATGATACTGGATTTGCAGGCATGCAGAATATGAGAGGTCATGGAGGTTTCAACTTGGATTTCAAAGGATGGTCTGAAAGTGCAGGCAATGTCATGGTCAGGATCTTCGAAGGAAGCCCTAAGGAGGGAAATCTATGAAACTGTGATGATGTGTCCGAAGGTACAATACATACACCAATACATCAGAGATGCACTGCGTACTGATGAAAACTTCAGGCAATGAGTAGAGCCACCCCAAGAGAGGTCCTGTGGGCTCCAAATGGCAAGGACATTAGAAGGTTGTTCAAGCTCATTGGAACTCACATTATGACATCATACACATTGGATTCTAGGTATGGTTCTAATAGCATTCAACATTTTCTCTGCTGGGTTTTGGTTATGTCTTGATTTTCTCCTATTCACCCTTTTTGGAATGGGAACATAACTGTGCTATTGAAATCTTTTGAGTATGTAACTTGCTTTTGACTTTCCAATTCATAGCTAAGTGTATGTCTGGAGTCTCAGAAGATATGTAGCATTTGGACTTTCTTTTGTGTGTTTGCTGGTCTTGGAGCTTGAATTCAGGGTCTATGCATAGTTCCTGAGCCTTTTGGCTTGATAGTGTTGTACCACTTGTACCACAGCTCCACTTTTGGCTTTTTGGTTGTTAATGGTGAATAAGAGTCTTATGAACATTCTTCCCAGGGCTGGCTTTTGTGATCCTGAGATTTCAGCCTCCCGAGTAGCTAGGATTACAGATGTGAGCTACCAGTGGCCCGCTGAATTTGGACTTTTGTACAATGTTGGAACTATTATACTTTGGGGACTCTTGGAGATAGGCACAATACAATTTACACCATGAGATAGATGGCCATGAAACATTGGGGGCAAGTGGCCAAAGGGTAAAGGTATGAATACATCTTTCTTGGCTATTTGTCTTCATATCTCTGACCCTATCCCAAACTATGTATTCATTAAGCACATGAGGAATAATGATAAAAGATTTCTTAACTTTGAAGTATCTCATACCCTGTCAAGTCAAGAAGAAGGGATGCTATCCTAGCTAGGCTGATTGCCTGCCTTTGAAGTCTTGAGTGGCCAGCAGATCTCTTGTTTGCTGTGCAAGATTTTGCAAGATCCAGATTTCTGTATTGACCTGCTTCAAATGTCCTACTTCACTTCAATTTACCCTACTGTAGAATGTGTTTCTTCTAAAGAATTTCATTAGTTTTTAAAGCTCACATGCATATTTTTAAAAATGTAAGCCACATGTTTGATATTCATTTACACTTTGCTTTTTTCTATAAAACAAGGAAAATGTGAATTGATGTTCAAATGCCTTTGGGCTTTTATATAAATACAACTTTTGGGTCATTTTTCTTTCCATGGAATTATCACAAAAGAAAATGCCTTTGAACAATAGAAGGTCATGGCTCAATCTCAAATTCTAAATAAGTGGTATTTTAGTAGATTCCAAACTTGGGTTAAAGTCCTTGTCCCAGAGCTCTGAGCCACAAAGCATTTGTTGTCTTCATTTGTCAGAGGTAAAAACAGAGGGTGCTGACCTTTTATTTGTCAGTGCAGATTTAAGGTAAAATTTGTTCTAAGAAAGTGTTCTCTACCTGGAACGTTTGAGTTCTAGCCTTGACTCATGTGAGAGCAGGTGTTGCACCCACACTTTGTGTGCCTTATCAGAGGGAGAATCAAGTGGTATAGACACAAAGAAAGAGGGTGCAGTGCAGTGTGTGCTCATGGTATTGAGGGAGGGGAATTAGCTCACTCTCCTTACAGAGAACATACTCAGGCATTAGCCTGGTGGACGGGATGCTACTGAAGATTGAAAATGTTAGCAAAGCATTCTAATACTGAACTATAGCCCCAGATGTCTACCAAAGTTCTTTAAAGTCAAGCTCTGTCACTAAAACATAAACATAAATATGTTCATCACGCTATAGTCTTTAATTATAAAGAAGGATAGAATCCTAATGAATGGATTTAAATAAGTTAATGGAATTTGAAATGATTATTGAAACTGACATTTATAGCACCAAGCTTAATATATGGAAAAAAAAGCAGGATGCCTGCATTCTGGATAGTTCTGTGAATGGAGTACTTTTTGTCATGCATATCACAAGCCAAAGTTGGACACTTTTTGTTGGTAGGATATTATCAAAAGTATACAAATAGGGGTTCCAGGAAGATGGCGGAGGAGAAGCTGGAATCTGAACAAGCTCTCACATAGAAAGCAGTTTTAGAGTTCCAGTGAACAGTCCTAAGCCAGAGAATCACACCAAGTGTGCCATCACAGGACAGAGGGTTATGCAAGAGAGGGGAAATCAAGGCAAAGAGACACATCTGAGTGCTTGCCAGCAGCCGCCGCGGTGGCGGCGGCAGGGTCGCGGCGGAGACCGCAGCCGGGGCCATACCTGAGCGCTCACACAGAGAGTCCGGGACGAAGGAGCCAGACGCAGCGGGCGAGCAGATTCTACTCAACACTAGCAAGAACCGACAAGGAGCAGACATCTTCATCCTGCGGTTTGCAGACCAGAGACGACCCAGGATCCAAGACTCGGCGTGAGTAGAAGCCCGACGTCCTCACTCCTTCTCAGGGAGCAGAGGAGGGAAGGCCACCCCTACCCCTCCAGCACCGGTGATCTCCATCTTGGATACCGACAAAGCTCGAAGGAGCTGCCAGCTCCAACTCAGGCTTTGGAAGAAAACGAGTCATTTAGCAGGTCACAAGAACTTAAGGGTGAAGTGACCTGCCAGACTCAGCTCCATCCAGGGAAAAGTCACCCAGCTCAGGCGCCAGCCATTGGAGTGGCTTTCCTCACTGGGTAACCAGCTGCCCCTCCCTCTAGCAGCCTCAACAATCAATTGAAAAACAGAAACCCTGAGAATGGCTCCAGG
>NW_012267322.1:3976589-4012198 GCF_000151885.1 Dipodomys ordii | reverse complement strand
AAAAAAAAGTATACAAATAGTTACTGTGGAGAACAACATTGAAGGAAGGCTTTTAATTTTCATTTTGCATTATTCTACACTTGCATTTTTATACATGCAGGTGTATGGGCATTGGCTCAGGGGACATTTTTGCTTTTTTCATTCTCTTCTGCACACTCATATACGGCACATATACACACAAACATTTTAAGTGATGCTTAAATATACTCTAAGCTGGACACTGGTGGCTCATGCCTGTAATTTGAGCTACTCAGGAGGCTGATATCTGAGGACTGTGGTTCAAAGCCATCCTGGTCAAGAAAGTTGGTGAAATTCTTGTCTCCAATTATGCGCTGAAAACAAATCAGAACAAGAGGTCTGTCTTGATTGTTATTTTAAATGTACCATGTGATTTTTATTTTTGTTGTTGTTGTTTCCTTTGTATGTTCTTTCCCCTATGACATATTTCCTGTTGTCACTGTACTTGATTTTGACACCCTGCATCTTGTATATACATATGTCTAATTTGGGGAGGGGAAAGGGAACAAAATGCTGAAACAAGGACACAGGATGGCTCATTGCAGCAACGATACCCACAGGACAATATATTGGAAATGAACTTTACAACTTCGGGCAGAAAGAGTGGGAGAGGTGGGGGAGGGAAGGGATTGGGGGACAACAACAGGAAGGGAAGGGTAACAATGATCGATAAGTAGTGTACTCATTGCCTTGCTCATGTAACCGTAACCCCTCTCTACAACATCTTAGCAATAAAATATAAAAATAAATTTTAAAAAGGCAGAACTGGAGATATGGTTCAAGTGGTAGAGTTGTAGCCTGGAGCACACAATCTCAGGGTCAGTTCCCAGGAGAACATAGCTTCTGGGAAGACAGATTTAAGTCTACACCCTAAATAAACTATATTCCAGTTATACCAACCTGGGTAAATTACGTGAACTCTCTGAACCTCAGTTTTCCCATTTAGAATTGGGAACAATAGCCTACCTTTTAAGGCTATTAGGATAGGTAAAATGCATAATAAATAATGTATGCTATCCATAATAAATAATGCATAAGGCTCAATGTAGCTAGTGATCTTGAAAATCTTCATTAAGTGATGTTTATAGTTATTGTTTTTGCTAGCATTATAATAATTAGTATTACCCTAATAATAACCAACACCTTTAAACTCTTCACTAAGAAGAGTTTCTAATGGATTAAGAAAATGTGACATATATGTATATATACAATAAACTTTTACCCATCTGTTAGGCAGGAAACAATGTCATTTGCAGAGAAATGGATAGGCCTGGAAAAAATTATGTTAAGTTGAAGAAAGTCAGACTCACAAAGACAAAAGGGTACATAGTTTCCCTCCTTAATTATAAACATATACAATATATGTGAAAACATATATAAGGTCATATTCATATGCACATAAAGATATTATCTAAAGTATAGTATATGTGAAGGAGGGTTACAATGTAAGTCTTTCAAACCACTAGCTTATAATTTAACAAAATCCTGGGAAGCCGAACTATGTGTTGTCCAATGTATGGGGAGAATCACGGGGAGGTATAGCAAAGGAATGAAGGGATATAGGGTGTGAAAATACACTTATAATATTCACTAGATGTGGAAATGGAAACAGGTAACATGAAGGAATGGGTGGGATTGGGAGAGATGGGGAGAATGATGGAAGGGTTGACATTGATCAGGATGCCTTGTACATGGTAAATTTTTTTTTTTTGGGTCCTGTCGTAGGGACCGAACTCTGGGCCTGGGCGCTGTCCCTCAGCTCTTCAGCTCAAGGCTAGTGCTCTACCACTTGAACCACAGCGCCACTTCCGGCTTTTTTCTTTTTGCTTATGTGGTGCTGAGGAATCGAACTCAGGGCCTCAGGCATGCAAGGCAAGCGCTCTACCACTGAGCCACCTTCTCAGCCCGGTAAATTTTTTTAAAGGCTATTTCAAAGTGATTTAATCCCCAGCATTGTTTCAGAGCTAGTTTTAGGAAAAAGAAGCGTGGAGGGGTACTCCTAGTACGATTTAGCTTTTGCAGTCTGTAGGCTAATTAGCATGTTCAGAGGAGTATAGACCAATAATGTTAAAGAGCTGATTTCATCTCCCATCTATGGCCTTAAATCAAGGCCATACAGCTTGAAACTCCCAGCTAAGACATGGCTGCTCAGCTGCCTCTCAGTATTTAGCTGTCATATTTCTGCAAGAGGCTCCAGCGCCCAGTTTGGACTCCATTATCTTTGGTCTCTAGCTTAGTGCCTATGAATGGGCCTGTGGTAGAAACAGACTTTTCTAGCATATGAAAAAAGTTTAAAGTGCACTCCTGACCCAAAACCATTTCTTCACTCTGAAAAGAAATTGTTCCTGGAAGTGCTTCAGGGGAAAGATTTGGAGGAGCAGCTTTCCATTTTGCCTTGAATTGCAAACTCACATTAAAAAACATTAAGGATAATAAACTGGAAATTCAATTACCAGGCTCGAAGCCAGAACACCGCACACTCGATTTGGATTTGCATCTTAACTTATAGCTTGTTCTTGCCAATATTACTTACAATTCAGACCTTTGCTCATGGTATAAAAAGCACTTCTGTGCATAGATGAGTTCTCACCGAGTGCTTTTTTGGGATAGACCTGCCCAAGTGTCGATTTGGGTATGAGTATAAATTAGGAGGAAATGTACAATATTTTCCCTTTTGTTTTTACATTTTTATTTTTGCACTTTGGGAATCCATAGAACTACATGACAATAATTTCTAACTTATGCACAATTTTTTCCTGGATACCATCAAGGTTTCTATTGAGCATATAGCATAATTTACAAAATTCTCATGTTGAGATATGTTATTTGTATTTATGAAGATTACTAATTTATGGTGTTGGGGAACGAATAAGAGTTTATGTGACAAACTTGGCCAAAAGGCAATTTTAAGAGTATGATTATTTAAAAATTTGTGGTGCTGGGGATTGAGTCCAGGGCCTTGAACATACTAGACAAGTACTCTACTTCTGAGCTACATTTCTAACTTAAGAGTATGATATTTTAGTTTTTCTTGATTAAAAAAATAATTAAAGTAGCTATTTATTTCCATGAATCTGAGTAATCAGAGTGGAACTACCAAATTCCTGAAGATGGCATTTTTTAGACATGGAAATTAAATACACAGTACCCTAGGAGTAAGCTCAAGTTGTTTTTTTTTTTGTGTCTCTGTTCTGTAACCTGTAAAACTGGAATGAAGATGAAGGGTCATCTTTTTGTTGTGCAATGATTAACAGGGTTAATAATTCACATAAACTCCTTGGGGGTAGTGCCAGGGTAATACCTGGCAATAGTAAAGACTCAATAAATCACATTTTTAAATTTTTATCAGGTGTGACTCATGAAAGATGTTCAAAGAAAACTATTATTCTATTTGGGATGGAGAGAAGTGTGGCTTCTTGTGGAATCCCCCCTCAGGATTTGACTTACCTTTCTAGCAGTGAATCTCAGTCTTGGATGTTTGGTAGCATCATCTGGTGCCAAAGAATCATTTTCAAAAGTTGACAACTTGAATCTGATACAAATAAAAAATCTGAGCACCTGCCAAAGGCTTATTTGATCCCTTCAATGAAAGAACTAACAGTCCCAAGTTTGGACTGCTTCAAAAAGAATTAGAAACAACAAATAACAGATCTTGAAAGAAGGCTGGGACCGGATAGCTAGGTCAAATACAAAACTAGTTATTGTTCTATAACTTTGAAATTAGATGAAAGTCATTAGCATCTTCTAGAGGAAAGGGTGTTTTATTTTCATTGGTATTGGAACAGAATCTACTGCATCGCTATCAGACTTCACAGTCAGGTTGTCCAACATGGGCATGTATCAGAATCATCTGGGAACTTGTTAAAATCACAGAAGCCCATGTCTTTTTCTCCTTTAATAAGCAAAACCTCTATATCCTTCCGTGATTTTCTTTGTAATTCTGCTGTGCTTCCAAGTTTGACAATCATTGGCAAACTCTGGATCTACCAAGTTGTGAAATATTTAAGTAAATATCCTAGTAAGTAGAGCATTAAATGCAAGTCCATTGTCTTAAAGAATTAGATAGTTTTGGTGTGGGCTTATTAGACAATGCACTAGCATGATACTGAAAGGTTACATAGTTAAAATTTAACTTATTTTTTCCATCCAGAGTTACATTAAACACAAACAAACAAACAAACCCAAAGCACTGGTTGCTAAGTACCACTCCCAGCTTCTGATTAATTGATCTGAGGTTTGGCTTGGGAATTGAGGTGATAAAAATTCTCCTGAAGATTACAATTTGCTAAACTGAGAACCACTAGTCTTTGAATCTATCTCCTTTCCTGACTACAATCTACCTTTTACACAGTGTAAAGGAAATGACATATGCTTAAAATTTTGTGTTGCATTAATGACTTAATAACTTTAATGACTTAATAACTTCAGTGAATACAGATTGATTTGGCATGCCTAGGATGGAGTAGGCACAGGTTGTTTAGAGCCTTCAGAAGAGGTTTCTTTCTGAGGAGTGCCTTACACTCAGTTGTGGAGCACACAATTCACTAATTGGCATTTCTTCAAAATAAGATAACTATTCATACAGTCCTATCTGATTTACAAGTCTTTTAGTTGTGACTAAGCTCTAGGTTCTACCTGTTCTAGATAAATCCTTTCTCTTTCCTGGAATGTGACTAAACTCTCAGTCATTTTCCACAAGTCTTCACAAAGATTTTTTTTTGGTCATATAAATAATTCTTTGCTTTGAATCTGGTGCTGGTAGCTCAAGCTTGTAATCCTAGCTCCTCGTGAGGTGAAGATCCAGAGGATTGTGGTTCCAAACCTAACCCAGGCTGAAAAGGTTCAATATCAACCAGGACAGACAAATCCAAGAATCTCATCTCCAAATGTTTTGGAAAAAGAGCAAGCAAGCGAGTGAGAGAGAAGAAAAATGTCCTTCTACTTGGAGTTGTATTCTAAGCTCAAAGGTTGTCATACTTACCTACTTCCTTTCCAGGATTCTTCCAGGAGTAGAGGCTGCTTCCTGTGTGAGGTCATCAGTAAGGTGGATTGTTGAAGGTGGATTCTTCATCCACCACCCCCTTCCTCTCACTTACCTTTTTTTTTTTTTTTAAAGAAGTCATCTATCTTTTTATCTCATCTTTCACACCTCTTTGTGTTTGGAACTTTTGTAATGAAGGTGAAGGTATCCTCCTTCTTCTTCTTTTTAAAAGGGGAAGCAGCTTGATGTGTGAAAAGAGCACCAGTCAGAGCTTGGACTCAGGATTAGATGCTAAAGTATGGCCAACAAGTTAAACACAAACAAGATCACGTCTGAACTTCTCCACCGGAGGTAGAAAGATTTGTGTTCCTGAGAGAGAAGGAGAAAGAAGAGATGAAGAAGACACAAGGTGATGGTTTGAAGCGAGACACCACATTGGGTGAAGAACATGTATAGGACAAAACATTAGTTCAAAGGATTTGTGAGAACAAATCTGGCTGTGTTTGCAGCTCTTGGCATTGCTGTGGCATGAGGCTCTCTTCTTGGCAATCCTGTTTTTCGTGTCTTCAGCAAAGTCTCTTTCACACATAGATATCTAAGGCAAATATGTATATACCTGTAAATTATATATAAAAAAGTATCCCAGAATTTTAAGGATTAAAAGGTAAGAAAATATGTAAGGATTAAAATATATAAGGACCTGTTGCAACAATGAGAAGTACAAGTTGTCATGTCCAAAACGAGCTTTACAACGTCGGTGTGGGGGTGGGGAGGGGGGAAGGAGAAGGATTGGGATTGGGGGGGAGGGGGGAGGCTGGGAAGGGATGTGAAGGGTAAACAAAGGAGGAGGCTGCAATGCTTGGTAAGAAATGTATGCATTATCCTGCCCATGTAATTGTAACTCCTCTGTACAGCATGTTCACAAATAAAATAAAATTAAAAAATATATATATAAGGATTAAAGGTAAGTAAATATATAGAGAAATATACAGAGAAATATATATCTATCTACCTATCTCTCTCTATATATAGCTATATAGATATAGATATATGTATCTATATCTATATATTTATAGATATATATATATAGAGAGAGAGAGAAATAACAAAAGTTAGGAGGAAATTATGCTAATGAAAATCTTGTTGTGATCACCTGATGTTCGGAGGTTCTAGAGTAGGCCTCAAGACAGAATTGGCATCCCACAAGTAGGGGTTGAATTCACTCTCTCCACAGGGATTTAATGAAGAAGATATAGATCTCTGCTAGAAACTATGCAGATTCCAAGACTAGAGATGTCTCCTCCAGGGGTAGACCATCAACTGAAGATGAGACAACCTGAAGACCTAGACCTTCACATCTCAGAGACTCTAAGGACCTTAGAAGTACAAAACTTGCAAGCCAAGGAAATCTTTCCTAATTAGGAAAGCTATGTGAGCTGCACAGAGGAGATGGTGATTAAGCTAAACTGAACAATAAATATAATTTGAGTATAGAGCTATGGAATTATAATAAACACTTCCACTTATTAGGGAAGGAAAATCCACTTATGCAACTGTTATGCCCTGAAGATTACAAAATATTACCTCAGAACTTATCCTTATTCTTCGATCCAGGCAATACTCCATGACCCTCCACTCCAAGTACCCAGTCATGTGAATTCTTTCACTCTAGCTTAGATTCATTCCTGGGGAATCAAGTGTTCTCCTGCTTTATCTCAGTTACTCCTCCCCCAAAGTGCCTGCTATAAGTATAGTGGTTCTGTCCATTGTACACATAACACAGGCTTGGTTTTGTGGGTGATTTTCTCCAAATCATATTACAAAATGAGAGCAGATCTGGAAATGGGACCTGAAGCTAATGTTGGAGCTCCAACTCTGATCTAAGTCACACGTGGACAATGCAAGCAAGAAGGGAGAAGTTGCAGGCTCAGTATACACTATAGTGAGTACTTAGGCTGTTGTAAACCTATCCCAGGCAAATACAGTTTAACTAGAATGTTGTTGGAGTTTATATGCCTCTTTTTCTTTCTTTTTTTGTAGTTCTTTTTTTTTAAAATTGTGAAAATACTGTACAGAGGAGTTACAATTACATGAGCAAGGACATTTCTTATCAAGCATTGTAGCCTCCTCCTTTGTTTCCCTTTCCCATCCCTTCCCATTCCTCCCCCACTCAATCCTCCTCCTGCCCCCCCCCACCAAAGTTGTAAAGTTCGTTTTCGACATAACGACATGTACATCTCATTGTTGCAATGGGTCCACCTGTCTCCCTATTTAAACGATTTGTTTTTTCCCTTCCCCTCCATAAATTATACCGCCATCAAATACAGTGAAAGCAGGGGTTATACCATGGGGGAGGGGCATACAAAGCAACAAAGAAATCATCTTATGTGTTAGAAACAATTGCATGAAAGAAAAAACCATTTGAATACATATCTTAGGGTTCACTTCCGTAACATCAACTTATCTGACCTTTTCTGCTTCACTTAGTCATATACTAGTTATTGCAAATAAGGGAAACCATGGGACCTATGTTTCTTTGGGCCTGGCTTACTTCACTTAGTATAATTTTTTCCAAGTCTTTCTGTTTCCTAACAAATGGGGCAATGTCATTCTTTCTGATGGAGGCATAGAATTCCATTGTATATATATACCACATTTTCTTGATCCATTCATCTACTGAGGGGCATCTGGGTTGGTTCCATATCTTAACTATGGTAAATAATGCTGCAATAAACATAGTCGTGCTGGTAGCTTTAGTATGGTCTTGTTTGTGAACATTTGGGTAAATGTCCATAGGGGACATAGGGGAGCTCTATGTGGAGTCTTTTGAGGAACCTCCATACTGCTTTCCAAAGTGGTTGACCAAGTTTACACTCCCATCAACAATGAAGTAAGGTTCCCTTCTGTCCACATCCCTCCAGCATCTGTTGTTATTAGAGTTCTTGATTATAGCTATTCTAACTGGGGTGAGGTGGTATCTCAATGTTGTTTTGATTTGCATTTCTTTTATGATATGCCTCTTTTTCATTCAAAAGAAGGGACATATGCACCTGCAATCCTCCAACACCTTAATTATGCTAACCCATGAGCCTGCAGGCTTAAATCACCTTCTAAATGATTTTTACATGTTGAAGATTAGGCGTCATCAATCCCTATCTGTCAAAGAGTGTCCTGCTTTTTGTCATGAAAAAAAGGAAGTCAACTCTTAGGCAGCCCTGCGAACTATGAATTGTTGACTTCATAGTATTTGCAGTTATTTATCTACACCCATGTACACATTTGCACAGAAATAAATTCACAGGGTACACATGGACATCTGTGCCGAAGTAGGCAGCCAAGTGTCAGCACATTATCAGATTGAAATTAGCTGTCTGACTCTATTAATAGCTCTGGTTTTCCAGTTTCTAAAATAAAATATCCCAGAACAGCTGGACTGAAATGTGAGGCAGAATGAAGGACTACAACCCTGTGAGCAGGAGTAGTCTGCCTGTAACTGCTAAATAAAGTTTTCAGCTTCCTAGATTTACACAGATGCCTATAAAAGAACTCTTGAAATGCTAAGTGCCTTTTAAAACCAGTAAAAGGAATAGATGATTCCTTATCAATCATAGGAATTGGAAACCCCTCAGATGTCCCATTAACTTTGAAAACAAGACTGAATCCAGGAGCAGGTAAGGTCCTGGTAACCATCATATGGTATAACAGCATGAACAACTCTATCCATCCAGACACCCCAATGTCTCTTCTGCCAACTTATTACTTCTAGATTACCTCCTTTAAACATTTCAATTCTAAAAAATGCAATGACTTTCCTAATCCAGTCCAAGTATACACTCTCCCTTTGGCTTTAGACTATAATCTTCAGTTTTCAACCTAAGTAGCAGGATTACAGGCATGTGCTGGCACCCAGTTTACATCCTGCTTTTGACTTCTGTTGTCCCTTCTCCACCCACCCTGAGGAGTTACTGCCTCACTCTTCCCCTGGAAAGGTGATCCTCTGGCTATTGCTCCCTCTTTTATCCAGTGTGTTTTTCCTTCCTGACAAGATGCAACTCCCTTCATCAAAGTTCATCCCTTTCCCATGTTTGCAAGATATTCCTCCACTGCCCCCTAGCTACCATGAAGACTATATCATGAGACAGTCTTTCCATTCTTCACATAGCATCACATCCCTGGTCTATGATGATGAGTATCACATCTTTTCATGGTGACTGCTTCTTGTTTAACTGAGATCTTTTAGTTCCTTATGGCTTTAAAGTGTGACCTTGAAGCCAGCAGCGTTGGTTTTACCTGTGAGATTCTTAGAAAATCAGAATATCAGGCCCTGCTCCACATCTACTGGTTCAGAAACTCATTCTAACAAAGTGTAATCACGTAAACGTTGACGTTCAAGAAGGCCATCCTGTTGGCCCAGGCCTGGGAAGAGGGAGTTTTTCCTTTGTTATAAAACTACAATCCTGTTGAAAAACGAACTTTACAACTTTGGTGGTGTGAGGGGGTGATGGGGGGGTGGGGAGATGGGAAGGGATGGGAAGGGGAAACAGAGAAGGAGGCAACAATGCTTGATAAGAAATGTACTCATTATCTTGCCCGTGTAATTGTAACTCCTCTGTACAGTATTTTCACAATAAAAAAAAAGTTTAAAAAATTTTAAAAAAATAGAAAAAACCCTACAATCCTTTGTTGTTCTATCTAAGTGATGGAAATATATACTAATTTCTAATAAAATATGCTATATTGCACTGGTACAGACTCATGTTTCTAGTGAGTCTCAGACCTTGGCCAACTCACAGCTGTGAGCTTGGTCTTACATTTTAATTTCCCACCTGACCTTGTGCTATGGCTGGGATGCAAGACTGACTACTGTTGCCCGACAACCCAAACTCCCCCTAGTGGAGGACTAAGCACAACACTAACAAGAACTGAAAAAAAGAAAAGAAAAAGCCCTTTCTCACCAAAAAGAGAAGATGGCTGCAAGATCATAGAACCAAGCAGATTGTGAGTTACTTCAACAGACAGAAGCAAGGAGCCACTTGCTAGACACTGTATTCAGAATCAGGAATTAGGAGATGTCTAAACTATAATGCACAGTATATTTGAGGAGTTACAAATGTGACTGGAGTTTAGGGTCCTACAGATGAGTTTTTAAAAAGACCAAATCCAATGAAAGTCTTGGAAAGGTCTTATGATGAAAAGATCTCATAGTCTTGGAAAGGTCTTATGATCGGTGTTACGGAGACTAGAAAGTATTTAGTAGGTTCCTATGCATGGAATGTCTCAGATCACTTAAAATGTGTCTGTGTCTTGTGCAGGAATGTCCCAAGGGTCATTGTTTATTCATCTACATGTTTATATTTATATGTGACCCACTTGATGGGCTTGGTTTACAAAACATACAAGAGGAATTGTCTGTCTATTCCTATGTTTGGATTTTGTTTGTTTAGCCTGGTAGAAGTGTTTGGACTGCATGGCAGAGTAGGTTAGCTATTATCCCCATGTCCTTTTCACACTGTAAACTCTAGAAGAATGAATCTTGTTGCATCTTTCCCATTATTACCAATTAAAGAGTGAAGGCATGGTGGGAAATTGATCAATCCCTGGTAGACAGCAAGCCTAATGTAGCCTTAACATGGTAAAGAAGATACTTCAGTTGAATGGGGTTGTAATCTTAGCTCAGGCATTTTCTCTGTTGATTCAGAGCTGGTTGCTTACCCTATGTGGGCTCCAGCATTCATTTTTTTTCCTGCCAAACATAGTTATTGGGTGTCAGTTGCCTATGGTTTCTGAATCTGCAAGTTTATGAGTCCCGCAAGATGTAAGATACCAGTATTCGAGGCAATTCTATGCTCTAGTTTTCTGGAAATGGGGTTTGAAAATTAGACAGAGTCAACAGTTTAGGATAATGTAGAAAGCCAGTCCCTGAAACAGTCAGATAGATAACACAATCTTCTTGAGAGAGATGTCCCTGCCCCCCAAATTCTTCTATTTATAAAATGGGAATGGTAATCTATTTCCCTCTGCTGTTATCCATTCTGAACTTGATTAAATCTGAGGTGATATAGACTTAGTAATTTTAAAAGTACCAACTGGAAGTATAATTAGACTGTAACAACAACCCAAATACATTAACACTAGATTAAAAAAATAACATCTTCTACTTATAAAACATGGGACTGCCAAGCTGCTTAAAGCCCTGGCACTGATGGCCTGGAGTGTCAAAGGGTCGTCTTATGGATTTGAGTACAGGAGGACACAGGGGTGTTGGCTCCCATACCTGAATTGTCCCCTCCCCCACCCCCATGCTAGAGAGAAGGTTCAGCATTGCCCCTGGGTCTGGTGTTTCTCAGGCTGGCCATTTCCTTACAGATACACAAAGAATGTTCATTTTGACCTCCAGCCTGGGTAATAAAGGTCATGTTCACCATAAAATATGAGTATGTATATAGTGAGCTAGGTATTTATATGATTTCCTGAAGCCTGCAGATAAATAATGATAATTGCAAATGGCTGATGGGCTTTGGTAGACATGAAATACTGTATGTAATTCTTAATAGAAGTCCAAATGCTTCTTGTGATAAGCAGCCTTCACTTACCTGTAATTGGGGCCTTTGGGCATTTGGTGATTGACTGGGATTTATTATGAGACCTGCCTGTAAATCTTTCTGAGGATGGGGGTCTTAAAGGAGGGTGATCTGAGGCCAGGCTAGGGTTGCAGCATGGTTGAGATTGGAGCAGAGGCAGAAGCCTGGTGTTCCCATCCTATTTCATCCTCCTCCTTCCTGGCAGCCCCAACCGCATATATGTTAAACCAATCCCATTTCAATCTCAACAACATTTGGTCCAATGTGATTGCACCTGTGCCTGGCAGGTCCAGCCACCAATGCTGTTATCGCCTCCTTGGGCTCCTGCATCCGAAGACATGTAGCTCCTTATGATCTGTTGAACATTAATATTCACTAACTTGCTCCAGGGAGCTATGCTTCATTGAGCACATTTTCACCTGAAAGGAGTTGTTTAATATAAACATTTAGTTAATATTCTGTACATTTGAAAGTATTTTTATCAGCATCGGTGTAGGACCAAAAGTCATTTAAATTCAATGGGAACTGATTATGCGCCAAGAATCGGTCCTTTCCAAAGAGTGTGTTTTCGCCCAATATAATGTATACATTATAAAACTCACTTACACGCTTGATGGGAACACTTTGTGGACAAACCAGCAGCCCTGCATTTCATCTGACGGCGTATTCATCAACTCTGACGCTGCTATTAAACGGGGAAAAATATTATACAATATTGCTTTAAAACTGTCTAAATATAATTATCAACATCTCTGGAGTGATAATAATTATCATAACAAGAGCTCATCAGAGAAAACATGATTTGATAAGGATCTTATGCTCATATGTTCCTGCCCCCTTGCAGGAAGAGACCTTAATCATCCTCTTCTGTTTTATCTTCTAAAGGAACCTTGGCTCTCTGAACTCTTCTTGTGGCCTCTCTGGAAGTCCCTTTAACCATGTCTCTGTGAAATCTATTAACCCAAAGAGTTAGTCGATAGTGAGTGTGAACAGTTGTAAGAAGGTTGAAATCGATGAATGAATAGAAAATAGATGTTTACCTGGCAGCTGAACTTTTCTTTTGAATTATGCTTTACACGTCTGAATAAAAGTCTTCACCTTAGACTATTGTTTTTTTTCTACTAAAAGAACCTATTGGATACTTATACTTCCTTTAAATTGTTTTTTCAATACTGGGAGTTGAATCCAGGGCCTCATGTGAGCATAAGCTCTACCACTGAGCCACATCCTTCACCTTTTTCTTTAGTTAACAATTCAGCTTACTATAGATTGGATAATCTACACCTGCACATGTATAGGTATGTGTATATGAACATAACAAATGAAATCCAATGTGGCCATCATCTAGATTCTTGATCAAGACTTGGTAAAAGTGCTTCATAGTGTTAATCAATCATATTCTCAAAACGAACTGGAATTTGTTAATTTTTTCTGCCATATAACATTCTGATCATAAATGGGATTATTTATTCATACTAGGATCATCAGGTATTTGAGAACATACCTTCTTTAGGTCACAGTATTTGGGTTTCCACGGTGTTCTTGGATAGTGCTCCACTGTTTTCCAAAGCGATGTCCCTTGTGTACATCACACAGCAGAATAAAAGAATCCTGGTTGGCCCACTTCTTTTATCCATGCTTGTAAATTTGACCCAATGGTAGATATATTGTGATACCTTAATTTGCATCTCCATGGATGTGAATGAGATTTTCCTTTTGATTCGTAAATGTACTGTTTGGAATTCTTCCCTGAAATGTACATTCCAGTAGTGGGCTGTCCAATTTGATTCCCTGATGGAGATGACAGGTCTACCATCATGTCTGCAAAGAAAGTATTTGACAACATGATTGACAGCCCTGGCATAAATAGTGCTGATGATCCAGTTTAGTACAATGTTCCTGGCCTTTCTATGGGTTTCTACAGTAAAGAAAACAGGGATCACTTGAAGGAACCTTGGGCCTTGGGACCACAGCTTGACATCTAGGGTCCCTTCCTTGTAGTTGGGCTGCTTTGGAAGGGCAGTGACTCCTTCAAGGATCATTTAGATTGAGGCAAGAGGGAACTAATAATGTATACCACAGAGTTCCAGAAAATAGTAAATTCCCACACAAGTGAATAGCCAACTTACTCATAGGACCCTGGAGGAACACCAAAACATGATCTCTGGGATACTCAGAACACTCGTTAGTGCTTTATCAGTGGAGATGCTCCAGTTCAAACTGGCAAGAGAATCACATACAGATTGTTGCCTTGAGCTAGAACACGAAACAGCCCCCTGAAATTCTTTATGGTAAGGAGTATTTGGGCAAGAATGTGTCCACACAGAACAGATGCCTTTGCACTCATGCTCATCTAGGATTTATCTTCTACAATTAATCTGTGTGTGATTCTAGAATCTACATGTTCCCTTAATATGTCTCAAGTCCTAGCTCTCAGAGAAAGGCCTGTAGTTGCTTCTGGTCCCTCAAAGGAGGTATCTGTTTTTGACTACAGATCTCTCCCAAATCACTGCCTACACCATTCCCTAATGAAATTCCTTGGGTATAGAATTTAATAATAATGTGGAGAATCAGTTGCAAAAATCTTTGGGAGAAAACTGAAGGAGATCAGATGCATTCAAAGATGAATCGAGCCTTTCACCTGCATCCCTTTTACATGGGGATTAGAAGAACTGCCCTAAGAATAAGCAAAGGACTGTATTTAGGTAGGTGCTTATTGGAAACCATTAGCTGATGTTTAAGAAGCACTTACAGACAGGACTGCTGGAAAGCTATGGATGGCTGGCGCATGCATTAGGTGTCAGGCTCAGAGCAGAGGCTCACGGGAGATGTGAGTGATCATTGAGTCTTGGGCTAGGTGGCACTGTGCAGCACCCTCTGCTTGCTCCTTCCTGATGGAATCAGTTGGCTTGAAGCTGAACATATGGTAGCTGCCATTATAACCCAGAAACCATTCCCTCTGCTATGGCAACTGGTGAACCAGTATATTCTTATGGCTTGGACTCAGTGAATAATTGCACAATGGCACAACACATAGTTTGAGATGTTTGCCTGTTTGCTTGTTTTATAAAACATTTATAAACATTTATAAAACATGTATAAAAGCACCTGTCTTAAGTCGTTCTGTGGAGCAGGATTCTTGAAGTTGCTAATTTGTACCACTTCATTTCTATAGTAGCTTCTCCACAGAGCCATATTTCCTTTCTAAATTGATGGGACGTAATTCATCTTTGCTTTATTTTGTTGATTTCTTTTTTATGGTGCCAGTAGTGGGGCTTGAACTCAGGGCCTAGGTGCTGTCCCTTAGCTTTTTAAATCAAGCCTGGTACTCTAGTATTCAAGCTACACCTTTATGTCTAGCTTTGTGTTAGTCAATAGAAGATATGAATCTCATAGACTTTACTGTTTAGACTGGCTTTGAACCACAATCCTCACATCTCAGCCTCCTAAGTAGCCGTCATTACAGGCATGAGCCACGGGTACCTGGCTTGATTTATTTTTGAATGAATCAGATCCCCTTCCATTTTCTCCCCAAGATCTTTGCAACTGATTCACCACATTATTATTAAATTCTACACACAAGGAATAACATGCAGATTAGAAGAACTTCCCTAATACATCTGACATCTATAGACTAAATAATTAGTTTCAGTAATGATGGACATATCAGAAGCATGAATTCTGCCTTGTGCGTTAAGGGCAGATTTCTTAGTTTTGCTCCATTGTTCATTTTGGCGGCACATTCTCTCCTAGCTCAGCCCTGGGGGGTATTTGTGACTCGTTGTCTATATCAAAGTCATTTTCATCACATAAATGGTTAGAAGGAGAAGAAAAAGTCACAGAGAGATTTTCTGTGAGAAAGCATTGCCAGAGGCTGTTTCTTCAGACTTCACATAACCTTATACTGAGGGGGAAAAAAAAACAAGCCAAAGAGTTATAAAGGATAAGAATAGGAGGCTTGAAATCAGGTTTCCACTTCTGTCTTTCTGCAGCTGCCCTCCAGGGGCAGGGTAGCACAGGCTGTATAGCCTTTCTGCCTGGATTTGTTCCTCAGAGTCCTGGAAGGGTACAGTGCTTGGTGTCATGTTCTCCATTAGCATTTTAATTTCACTTCAGATGGCACTGCTCCACAGATGGACCCGCTTTCTGGATTTTGTTTATTGTATAAGTGACAAGCATGAAGGCATTTTTTAAGATGTGAAAAAATACTGCGAAGTTGTAAAAAAAAAAAAGTCAACTTAAACTTGCCAAACCCTGAAGAATGTGACAGGAGAGATGGCACTGGAAAGGAACGGCAGATATCTCCAATATCATAGGCTCCAAGGTCTTCATAGGACCAAATTGGAGCGGTTTAATGGAGACCTAAAGTTTCAAACTTGACCTTGAACTTCTCTCTCTTCCCCAGCTACACAGGACGTGGCTCATCTGATTCTTCAGAAAGTCTCTCAGCCTTTTTTTCAGGACAATGACTCTCAGCAGCACTGGAAGATTAGACACATACTGTCCACATGGCACCTGGTGAGCCAGTAAGCTGTTCAATCTTATAAAAGTATTTTAGACAGTGAAGGGTTTCTGTCTTAGGAATCCACCACTCCTTGAGTTTTCCTCTGTTTGTGTGTGTGCATGCGCGTGTGTATGTGCATATATGGGCACAGGCCCTGGGACTTGAACATAAGGACTGGGAGCTGTTGGTTAGCTTTTTGTTCAAGGTTGGTGCTTTGCACTTGAGCCACAACTCAACTTTCAGCATTTTGCTGAATATTTGGTGATAGGAGTCTCATGGACTTTCCTGAGTGAGCTAGCTATGAACCACGATCCTCAGCTCTCAGCCTCTTTAGTAGTTGGATTATAAGCTTAAAGCACTGGTGCCCCATACTTGAATTTTCTGTGTTGATATATTTACAGCACACTTCCAAGCATTTTCATTTATAAGATGGGTATATAAATAAATGATTTCTCCATAGGAAATCTATAAAGCAGAATGACAGTTTGGTGGATGAGAATCATAGCAGCCTATCTGATAAAGATTATCTTTCCCTACGCATGCGATATATTACAAAAATTTGCTTCTTGTATGATCTTTGTTGAGACTTAAAGTGATGTGCATAGTTTAAGTCAGGGATGGTTCAATATACTTCCAGTCACCAGTTCAGAGTTCAAGACAGACATCACTCACTAATGAATCATATACCAAGTCAGAATACTCCTAAGACAACAGTACATACAGGCTTGACAATTTGGTGAGACTTGTGATGCGGTATGAAACAGCATCCCCTGCAGGTATGGGCTGATTTAGTGGTTTCTCTTTCAAAGTGAATGGCTAGTCATTAAGAACAACTGTTGTCTAGAAGCTATAAGTATTTAATTCTTCCTACCAATCATCCTTCCTCTTCCATCTGCTTCTAGATACAGCACTGTAAGCACAGGAGGGACATCTTAAGCAAGCAAATTCATTTGCATCCCTGTCTCATTCTAGCCATCTCCTTCTTCAACCCTTGAGTCTTCTTGAATCTTGCATTCATCAGGAGTTAGGGTTGGCTTCTTGTGCCAAGTCCTCTGTCCATGGTAGGGCAGGCAGAATCTTCAGAGAGGATTCCCATGATTCCTGTCCCCAGGTACTCACACTCTTTACTTCTATGATTGACTTCCATGCTATGACAAAGGGAAAGGGGTTTTGATACATAAGGGATTTTGATACAACTTGATTAGTGTCTTTCCAGGATCATACAGTATACTGTGACCTGCCATGGAGAGAGTCTTATGGCAAAGACACTGAACACACCTCTAGGGGCTGACAGCAGTCCCTGGCCAGTAATAGGCTGCAAACGGGTACCTCATGCCTACAGCCCAACAATCTGGTGGGCTTGGAGGTGGACATCTCTCTGGTTAAGTCTCCAGATGACCAACTCCTTGTTGTTAGGCTCATGTTTGGCCTATGAGCTAATTCACTTGTACCATTTTAAGACATTCTTTGTTGTTGTTACTTAGCGATACACAAGTGATATGCCAGGCCAGATGTAAACCAGCATACAAGACTGGATCTTTTGTCTTTTTGTCTGCCTCTCAAGAGCAGCAAATTAGTCCTTTAATTTTGAGACGCTTGCTGGTTTTTCTCATAGAAAACTTAATACAGAATAGTTTGGTCTTCCAGGTCTGTAGGTTCTGCACCTAGAGCTTCAACCAAACACAGCTATTTGAAGAAAACATTGCATCTATACCAAACATGTGCAGACTTTCCTTTCTTGTCTTTGTTTTCTAGACAACATAGTAAAATAGCAAGTTGCAAATCATTTATATTGTATTAGTTGTTATAAGTAAACTAGAGATGATTTAAAACAGATAAAAGTGAGGGTGGATAATGGTTATGTTTAAATATTATGAAATTTTCTATAAACATCTTGAGCACCCTTGGATTTTGGTATAGGAAATGGGTTCTGAAACCAATTGCCCTGCAAGCAATCCTACTAAGGGATGGTTGATTGTATTATAACAATTGTGGTAATACAGGGAATTAAGGAAATTGAAGAACCTTATATGTATTTGTATTTCTAGTCCAAATGAATCTCTGAAAAGATTAGATAACCCTAGCACTTTCCTTTATTTCAAGAGGTGGGACCTCTAAACTGCTTCTTTAGAGATGGAATAGGTGTGGTCTCTGCCTTAGGAAATCCTCAGGAATGCTATAAGTTGAGCCCTATCTTACAAGCAATTGTCCTTCAGGAATTCCTGCTTCTCCAGGTATTTAGAGTATTGGTCCTCCCCCTAGCCTCCATCCCATGTACTTTCTCTCTACAGACACTAAATCTTCTTCAGAGAGAGGCTGTCTTCTTCAAGGCAATTTGTATGAAACAAGCAGTATTATTCACAGTTTGAACTATTCTAGACCCGTCTGCCTTCTCACTGTTCATTGTTTGTAGCTGGCAATTTGCCACAGATATTTATTATAGGATTTGTTTACAGAAAGTTAAAGAAATCTCTCCTTCTTCTTTTGAAATGGTATTTTAACTCTCATTTTTATTTGGGGGATTTTATGAAGCTATTCTACAAAATGGGGAACCCATGAACAAGAAATTTACCTCCTTTATAAGATTGTTGTAGAGATTGAGTGAAGAAATACAGATGAGGAATTCTTCACACTGCAAAGCACAGACTCTGTGCTTAGTAAATCATAACCATTATTATTATACTCACTATGAGACATCTATTATGGGCCCAGAACTTTGTAGGACTTTTAAGAAAGCCTAAGTACTGGTGGACCAGCTGCTGATGTCACAATCAAGATTCTTAGACTAAACATCACCATGGGCCCTGGTCATTTGGAGTGGGCAGAACTTGGGAGATAGAGTATATGTTGGGAGGACTTGAACTTGCTAATAGTATCAGCCAAACTTTGCCATTCAAGAGGAGCTTCCAGAGAGGTAGGTGAGCGGGTTGATACATGGTGCCTTTTATGGGTTAAATGAGGAAGGAAGGGAAGGAAATTGAATGGATGAATTTTAAGTTTCAGAATCAAGAAGGTCTAATCTGGGAAGGCCAGCTGATAATGAAGATAAATAGGTTATGGGTGAAGGGTACCTTAAAACATGCCAAAAATCAGGCACTTTTAGTTGTATTATACTTGTCTCCTCCTTCCGGGCACAACAGGTAATTAGAATAATCACATTTCCAGTTTTGTATACACAGTGAGCTCTCTTGATCCCTGGGTTCAACCATGGAGCAACCAATCATGGATCAGCTAATCATGGGCCAAAAACTTTTGTGAAAAATGTCTGTTCTGAGTACACAAAGACATGTTTTCTTGTCCATATTCCATAAACAATACAGTGTAATAATTTATGTAGCATTTACATTGTACTCAGCACTCTAAGTAACCTAGAGATTATGTAAAGTACAAAGAAAGATGTATGTTGCATACCATTTTATAGAGAGAACTTGAGCACCATAGGTGTGGGTGTTGGGGATAATTCTTGAGAGGGATACTTCCCCAGATCTTAAGGATGATGGGGTACACATGTGTGAGTGAACACACGGATAACCCACACAGTCTTAACATGCCACTAAAAAGAGGCATCGTAACTGACCCTCGCCTTGATGTTTGTTTCCCTGTCACAAATCATAGGTAAGCACCACATGAGCTGCCTTACACATCTATGGAGTGAAGATTTTTCTGCTACTTGGCCTGTCTACTCTCTGTGTTTCACATTTTTATCTGTTTTTTTTTTTAATGTCATCTTTTCCCCAGGGTCCTTCTGATCACTGGGTCAGAGGCATCTTGAGCTCCTGTCATCAGGTGAAGTTCAGCTGAACTCGTGCTCCAAGTATAAGAATTTTCTTCATAATCCCAGAGTGATAGAGAGACCTTTCAGAGGAAGATGAGATACCCAGAGGCTGTAAAGGAAAAGGCTGAAGGATTTGACCACGTTCAAATGAAAAGCTTTGGTTCCGCAAAACACCAGGCACAAATTCCAAAGATAAAATTCACACTGGAGAAGTCTGTTCTCTTAACACACCTGACAATTCATAAAGAGCAGCTACAGACCAACTTTAAAAAAGAACAAAATGGAAGTAAAAGAGACACTGTGAAGTAAGTTGCAGTGGCAGCAGAACTAGGAATACCTAAAGAAACCGCAAAAGTCTTCCATATTATAAAGACTGGAGATGAAAGCTTAGCAAAGACTAAAATTCAATGAACATTAAAAGGGAGATTTCTGGTCATAAATAAAAACATTATTGGCAAGAAAGTGAAGTAATTGGCATGCTTCCAGCACATAATAGACATGTTAAACACTTGGAATAAAGGTAGCCTTAGGAGGACGGGAGAATAAGAATAATAAACCACAACAGTGGCTAGAGTTTGTGGTCCAGAATCTGAGCAATGACCAGTCTAGGTTCAAGGAGAAAGCTCTTTGTCTCACATGGTCAAATCCCACTTGACTCATTTTGGTGACTCATCTCCAAACTGTGATTCTTTTTTCTTGACAATCTTTGTGTATTTGATCAAATCTGAGACTAAATACTTTTCTTCTTCCTCCTACTTTACTCTTTTCTGCCTTGTTTGTCTGTCTCTCTCATCATGGAAATTCATTAAAAGACTATGTGTTAGTACATTTTCAGAATGTGAACAGTCAGGGATTTTGTCTGTGTAATTCAGAAACATTTCCATGTCTTTAGTCTCTGCCCTCTCTTCCCCACTGCATAAGCTAAAATCATTGTAATGTTCCATCTCTCATTATTGTGTCATGGGACTCTGTTTCAGTAAGTCATGCCTATAATCATTATTTTGGATGAGGGATTTTTGTACATCAAAAGGGGCATTTGGTAATATCTAGAGACATCCCAGATACATGTGCAGGTAGATGTTAGAAATAGTGCCGAACTGTTCCCAGGAAAGCCTTTGACACAAGTTTCCAGTCCAAGCGTTAATAGAACCAAGGTTGAGAACCCTTGTCCTGGATTAATGGTAATATCAGAAATTTCAAAGGACTTCTAATGATTATGAAAGAAAACAGAAGCACTCTGAGAATATGTAGCATTTTCCTCTCCTAGGTATTATTTCCTGACACTATTAGTCATGCTGGGAGCACTTGGTAACATGTACATGGGTATTTAAAAGACAAATGCTTCATGCTGATGGACTATTAAGTTTCTAGTTTAATACACACACAACAAACATTGCTTATAATAATAGATACTACAACAGATCTTGATTACGCCTTACAAGTCATGTAGAGTTTATGCTATTTGTGTGGATTACATTTGTAATTAATGAAAGCTTAACTTCAAAATACTTTCAGCCTTTGTCCCCCTCCCCACCCCAAAGCATGATATTTTATGACTAAAACTAAAATGTTTGGACTATGAAGAAGCTTGAAAATTCTAAAATTTTTAACAACATAGTTTCTCCTACATAGGAGATTAGAGACAAATAACTGAACAGTGTGTTTTTACAGTGTATTTTAAAAGCTGACACCTAGCAATATTGAGTTCCAGTTAATAACAAAGAATTAAGGTTTTATTTAGGACCTCAATCACGTGTACATTTATCTTATCATGATGGAGAAATCCCATGAAGCAAAAGAACTGACCCAGGCTCATTTTTTCCATAAATACACACATTATGTGTTTGCTGCTCCAATTGCTTGCAAATTCATTTGCAGGATTTTCTTCAAAATTTAATAAAACTTACAAAATTAATTACTTGATCTCTTTAAGAAAAAAGGCATCCTGTCTCCTCCTTTTCTGTATTAAGGCTAATTTAAAGGGAGGAATTTAATTCAATAGAGCCTCATTGTTTATTCAAATTACACACACATGCATAATGAGATCTTGGTAGGAAAGGATGCTGAATGCCACCTTTGAGAATTACTACCTTGAAGGCAAAAATATGATAGTCTAGCCATGGAGGCATTAAGACTTTGCAGATTATAGCCTTTACGTGGTCAAGCCTGTAGTTTCGGGGCTTCTTTTAATTCTAAGAGGCTGATTAAAACAGGCTGAGAGAAGGGTGGGCATGGTCTTCAGGAGACAGAAGTCCCCACCACCACATGTACAGTCTATTGTCTGGATTTTATCATTCCTACACACAACAGTGTTCAATAGTTGATAAAAATGATGTGATGAGCTAAAGTTGCACACATGCACACACACCATCCTATTGATGTTCCTTTATTCTGGTTATTTTTGAAAGACCTCAGTGTTCTTTCTACAAAGAATAAGATGAAATCCAACATAAGTTTCGAATGCCTTCTGGTTGTTTGTTTTGCTGGTCTCAGCACTTGAACTCAGGGCCCGGGCGCTGTCCCTGAGCATCTCTGTGCTCAAAGCTAATGCTCTACCACTTGAGTCACAATGCCGCTTCTGGCTTTTTCTGAGCAATTTATTGGAGATAAGAGTCTCACAGACTTTTTGCCTTTGAACCATAATCCTCTGATCTCAACCTTCTGACTAGCTAGATTGAATGTCAATTTTATTTCTCTGTTTTACTCTCTCCTTTCTCTCTCCATACTTCTCTAGGAAAAAAAAAAGTCCTCTAGAAAAGTATGGAGTATAATTTGTATGTTCTTTCATAACTTTTTCAAGTTTAACCACAACAACTTCCATTTAGAAAAGTCATTCAGAGATTTATTCAGCCCACAGTTTCCTTGCATGTTGAATCATTGCTTATTCTCAGTTAGTTCAACCACACTGCTTTGTTTACCCTGACCATGTTTCAAAAAGAAAGTTAAGTTAGCTTATAAAGATGAAACAGGCAAACAATGTCATGTTTATGTTCTATGCAATCCTGAGAGTAACTGAACAAAAGCTGACAGATTCCGCAGCGGTTGGGATACTCCTTATAATAGAAGACGGAGTGCTCATCTGTGGATATTCAGTGTCTGCAGTGCTCTCATCATGGAGTTGAATCCTGTGGAAATGTTGGAACATTACCTACTGGAAATAACCAATTCCGTGAGCATTTCTCTAATCCAGAATTTAGCGCCCCAGGAAATTTATCTATAAAATAGTCCAGAGACATAAATTAATATGTGAAGAACCTAAAGAAACAGAACAATATATCTGGTCAAACTGAATACCTAATGATTCATGCTTTGCTTGTAAGTCTAACCATCATGACTCTGGTTCCTAAGTCTCTAACACTTTGCGGGCAGAGGATTCAAAAAGGTGATTGATGGAAGGTTTCTGCATACCCAGAAATGGAAGCATAGCAATCCTCTATAATAGTAAGACAAGATTTGGAAAACCAATGGGTTAAAGACCATGGAGAGCGCATGTACAGGCACCCTCAATTACCTGGAAAACTCAGCATCTGTGTTGAATTTAGTTTTTGGATAGTCAAAGATTTCACATTATTGATGAAGCAGATTAGCAGTAAGGAGGGTGTCCTTAAATGTTGGGTTGTCTGCCATCTCCTTGGATAGGTTCTGAGGGAAAGAAATGGATTGAAAGATCTAAGAATGTTTAGCAATCTGTGCTAGACCTTAAAGCAGATTAGATTTAATAGATTTCACATTGAGTTAATAAGTCAATCTGTTTTTATCTCTTCATTCCTCCCTTAACTCTGGGAAGTGACCCTTTAGGGGTAGAGATTTATTTGAAAAGGGGCAGATAGTTATGGTAATGCAAATGCTCCCATCTTTTATAGCACTTTTCTTAGCTTCCTGTCTCTGGGACCCCCCTTCCTCTAGTAATCTCAAGTCAAGCATTGAGTTCCAGTAGGATGGAGAGATGGTCATAGGATATCCTCAGTTCAAATTTTTGCACCATACATCAGCTATATGATCTTGACCGAATGTGGAGCCTGAGCTCTTGGCAATGCCACTAAGTCCTCACAAATCATAATGCTGCTGATCACGAGTTAACAGAGCAATGTAGGTGATGAGTCAGTCACTAAATTACAACATCTTGGGAACTTTTGTAAGTGTTCATTTTGCTTGAGTGTCCAAATTCTTCATGATTCTATTTCTTTCCTCTCAAACCTAGGACATCAGTGTCCTGATTGTGGGAACAAACTGCCCTTTATGATTTTAAGTGACTGGGCAGCAATAACAAGGGTGGGATTATTATTACATGTGTTTGAAATCTCAGCCTGAGAATCAAGTGGTAATCTTTTCTCCTTTTAACATGTGCTCTAGAGAAGCTGTGACCATGGGTATTACTTGATTGATCAGGTAGAATGTACTAGGGGATGACAGAAAAGAATATATATGGCAAAACTCAGAAAACTCTGCGGTGATTCCTAGTTAATCTGCCTTGAGGTTTGTGAGGAATATGATAATGGTCAATGATCACCTACTGGATTTATTATGGGCTGTTAGGTTCAAGTGCTTGGGCTTGAAATTTTAATCAAATCAGGGGGAACAGTGTGGTCATTTGGACAAGAGGAGATTATTTCCATCTAAACCAGCCTAGTTCTCCGTTCACTTACTAGGAGCCAGGCTTGCTGTGACTCGCTGAGAACTATACTCAGATCCAATGTTGCTCCTAATGAGGAAAACTCATTGTTCTAATTGGTTTGAGAGCAAATCTTACTGTGTGTCCCCTGGGGAAATCTGCGAATGCCCAGGGTTCATCTTGTCCTGTCTCATCACCATCCTGTCTCATCTCAATGAACCCTTCTCTCCACTGGAGCCAGAATGATCTTAAAAATGCAAATTAACCACAGCCCTCTACATTTGTCTTCCCAGGCCTCTAGAATAAAGCATGCATTTTATTTATTTATTTTGCCTGGGGCTTAAGCTCAGGGCCTTGGAACTGTTCCTGAACTTCTTTTGCTTAAGACTAGCATTCTACCCCTTGAGCCACGGTGCCACTTTCTGCTTTTTCTCTTTATGTGGCACTGAGGAACGGAACCCAAGGCTTCATGCATGCTAGCAAGCACTCTACCACTAAGCCACATTCCCAGCCCAAAGCACCCATTTTAAAATATCGATTGCAAAGATCTCGATGTTCTGGTCCCCAGCTCAGTCATACCACCTCATGCTTTGCCCAGTCTCCAACTTGAAATTTATGCTCAGACAATTCCAGAGTTCCTGTCATGCATGCTCTTTCTCCTCCTGAGACACCTTTCTATACTCTCTTCACCTGGCTAGTCTTTCCTGGTCTTTAAGACTTAGAAGTGTTTGCAACCAACATTTTTTGTTACTCTAAAGTAGGGGTACAAAAGACGTGCTCATCAATCCTCTCATTATTCTTGGAATACAGTTTTCTACTTATCGTGATACATTGCAATGATCAGAATCTGTGTTTTTTTCCTCTTTAGACTTTAAGGATAAAAACTATATTTCATTTATCTTTTAAGTCATGAGCACTTAGCTCACACAAGACCTGGGAACTGATTCAACCTATTAGTTGTGTTTCTAGAACCTTCTGACAGTGGGGCCTGTTTGTGGCTCATAAAATGAAGTCTACTCTGACTTCCAAAGGTGAGAATTGGTGTACTTACCAAGCCAGTCTAGATTAGATGGTTATTCCAACACATCCCACTGAGTAAAAATTTCTTCAAACATCATTTTGGCATCTCTCTTGTTCCTTGCATCATAGTAGGTGCTGTGAAGATGCATTGGTGACCAGGTAGGGCATCTGCCCCCACAAGACTTGTCTCATAGACACATGAAGCCAAATAAATGTAAGTACTATAAGAAAAATTGAGTGAGCCACAGAACTGATGGGCCCCTGATGTCTGGGCCTCACTTCCAGAATTCAGATTTAGTAATCAAGCTGAAGTGATGGGCTGGCCTATGTGATCCCTTGAGGCTAAGTTTGAGAGTGATGGGAAATGTGCTGGTTGGCATCATCTTGGCCAAGACTTGAAGGCATGTTCCATAGCCACTCCTACCCCAGCCAGTATAGGAAATAGACATGAGCACTCACCCCCAGCCTAAGGGCCTTTGGACTTAGGAGTAACAGCTGCTCCTGAAATCTGTAGCCCACCACACATCTCAAAGTAGCCACCATCATGTAAGCTGTGGAACAAACTGTTTCCCCAGCATCCTGGTGCGTGGAAGACTAACTTGGACCATCTGGTTCTGCAGCACCCTCCTACACCACTGCTTTAAAGCAGCCAGACATATTTTTCTCTTACATCTTGTCAGTAAAATATTGCTTCCCCAGGCTGTTAGCTTGCCATGTCTGCAGTCCTTTGGTAAAGCTGGAGCAGTTCACGGTGGTATCAGCAAGTGAAGGGCTTGGGAACACCCCCTCATCTGCTTGATGCTCTACTGCCTGCTTTTCTTGGGGCAGTGTCTCTAACCTGAGGCCTTAAAGTACTTCTTAAATGTGGAACCAGAATATTTGCAGACCTTGCCTGAGTGCTGTGCCCTTTCTGTCCTGTTAATTTTGTTTTGCTTTATGACAGGGAAGAATCAATGTCTAATGTTTCCAATGGCCAGGTAGAGTGTGTTTGCATTTATTAAGATTAATTAAAAAGTAACAAATTGTAAAGTAATAACATTAACAACCAGTAGAAAAAGTGTAGACATTTTGACAGTCTTTTTGAATTTCATTAAAAGATGGTAGTGACAAAAACCCCAGAGACTATTTCTACTTTACTAAAGAAATAGGTCACAGATTCAATTACAGTCACTGAAGCATGGACTCAATCTATCATGGCAAATTAAGTACATTTTAGCAACCTACTTTCCTTTAAAAATTTTATAGACACTTTCAGTGGAAGAAGAAAGACTATAGGGGGAAAAAAAGAAAGAAAGAACGAAACCACATCCCACCCTTATTCCCCCACACTAGGCTTTGAATAAGCATTTGGCTTATTTGCTTTGGGTTTAAGACAGAAAATCATTAAGACATACTCCGTTTGCTTACAATTATTATTTTCCCTTGTTTGTGGTTTAATGATGCAGATTTGGAATCAGGAGTGGGAAAATGCTCTAAATTAGAATCACAAGTTTTCAAAGTGGGGCTTTGTTCTGAAAGCCCAGCTCCACCCCCATCTTTCAAAAGAGGACTATTTGTCCTTCACAGATTCTGTGAAATTTTTGCCTTAGACTCTTGGCAGATATGTTGTCTGTTCATTCTGGGAAAGAGATAGATAGATAGATAGATAGATAGATAGATAGATAGATAGATAGATAGATAGATAGATAGATAGACAGATGAGAGAGCAAAAAGCATGGTGGGGGAAGGAGAGATTATTCAAATTGTGGACATGGTTTAGCAAAGTGCAAATACTAGGACAATGATAAGCCCTTTGCCTGGTGTCAACTGAAACTTATAAAGGGTCTCTTGCAAAGGAGTGGCTGGGGCTACCTTTACATCAAGATACAGCATCCACTGTAGAGAGTGAGGGGGTGAAAGCCCAATGTGTGCCCTTTGACTTGTGGAAACTTGGGAGCAGACATTCATAATCTAGGGTAAGTGGCTGAGGAATCTTGGTTGGTCCATGTTCAGGTCTTATTTGTAAAGAGCAGTGTCCCCAAAGAAACTATTCAGTAAAATGCCATCATTGCTTACTCTCCATTAGGCTTGCTTTTTTCCTTCTAGAGCTGACTTTATTTTGTGTTTGCTCTGGTTGCATTTGAAATCAATGTAACTCCCTTGTAACTTGTCTCCTGCCATTTGGGAAGTAGTCAACTTCCACAATCATCATTGTTTCTGAAGAAGCATTCTTTCTTTTTGGGAAGACCAAAGTCTCATTGACTATGCCTGAAGGTTCACCAAAAACTGACAAGCAGACAGGAAACAGGGCTGCCCAGAAAGACAAGTGCTTAACTTTGCAACCTCCAATGTGATCTTAAACCTCGAAGATTTTAAGATGGGTAACTGAGATCAAAGCAAAATTAAGTCACACTGGAGAGGGAAATGTGGTCAATACTCAAAACACAGTGTATTTGTTTGTGTTTTAACAGGCATAATCAGATTGTGCCCTAATCTTAGCATCCTCAGGAGATGGGTACAGCATAGTGATTATGATTAGCAACTCAGAAGATTCTTTGCATGTATTCACTTTCTTGCCACTTGCTAAGTGAGTCTGAAGAGATTGCTTAGTCCCAGTGTGCCTTACTTTTGCTATCTGCAAAGTGAGAATGGTCATGCACCTAACTTCATAGGTTTACACTATTGGTTAAGTTATTTAATACCTATAAATTGCTTCGTCTCGGGCATGGCACAGAGTATGTGCTGCAGGAAGGTAACCGTATCCCACCCAGCGGTCACAACCATTGGAGTGGCTCACTTTATGTCAGGTTCCTGTTGCTGTGACAAATGACCTGACATAAATCAACTTAATAAGGAAAGAGGTTTATTTCGGATGCTGTTTTCATTCTACCATCTATTGGCTCCATTGTTTCTGGGTCTGTGGCAGGGCAGAGTATCATGTTGGGTATCACACAGTCCAGCACAAAGCTGCTCACCTCATAGAGGCTGAAATGCGATACATAGAGAGACTGGAAAGGGCTCAAGGGTCCCAATAGTCAACTAAAAGGCACGCACCCCAATAATCTAACCTCCTTCCACCAGATTTATCCCATACCTTCTCAAGAGTGTCACAGATTTGGGTCCATGCCTTCAATACAGGATCATGTGGAAACAGTGAAATACAAAGTCTAGTAATTATATGCATTGTTCTAGTGCAAATGACAGGAAACCAAGATATATATTTTCATGGGAAAAGATTGGCAGCCATCTCTGGTAAACCAACAAGGTAAAATGGGCTTGGAAGTAGAAGGCTCATGACTTCCCACTTGGAGAATATCTTTGGGAATGTCATATGGATGACCTTAGTCAAGTCTTTTTTTTTTTAATTGTGAAAATGCCATACAGAGGGGTTACAATTGCATGCGCAAGGTAATGAGTGCATTTCTTATCAAGCATTGTTGCCTCCTTTAGTCAAGTCTTTGTAAACATTGCAAATTGCAGTTTTATTAAGCCAAGACCGTGGGAATTCCTAATTTTTCTTGCATCTATTGCTGGGATCTTCCTGAAAGCCTTATGAAAAAAACATTCTATGTTTCTGTCAGACCTGTTTTTACCAAGAACTTCTCATAATTTATTGCACCTAAAACCTCATGTTTGCCCTCTGAGAAATATGTTGTTATTCCAAATATATAAAATGAAGAAATGGAGGCCATTTACAGGACTCCCAAACTGGCAAGTGTTTAAGTCACTCAAGTTCTGTAATATTTCTTCTAGACTCTTTGTGTAGACCTTCAGACAAATGTTTAGGAACATAGAGTATGGGATATAAATGACATGTTGTATAGTTGTTTGAGAATTCTTTCTTTGGATGCTGTCATGAGAAAGTGTGGAATCAACAATCCTTAGTATGACTCAGTCACTCACCACTCAGCTGTGAGGTCAGTACTCAGACACTGCATGTGTTGGCTGAGGATAGACGTCGAATTATCGATCCTTTGTATCATTTACCAACTTGGCTTTGCTAATTTGAACTTCAGGGTAACATATCACTGACCTTTAAATGGTGAACTCGGTTCACATGTTCATTAATTAACTAATAATAGTCTCCAAGATATACCAGAATGTGAAATCTTGGGAAGTAGAAGGAAGCCCCCCTCGGAGGTGGACTTGCCAGAGTTCCTTGGTTGAGTTATTGCCTTGCATCAGAGTTTCATTCTGCTTTCCCCTGTTCCTGGCTCCCTGAGAAGCTCAACTATCTCTTGATGAACTTGGCATAATATCTGCACACAGCTGGACGGCAATATGGCTTGAGAAGAAATACACTCGCAGCCCGCCATGTTAGATGAGCTTCAATTTGTTCAAACTACTTGCTGTGTCAGTCTGACTTCAGGCATCACTGTGAAAAATGGGAAATTTATTTACCTATAAAGATAGTAATAGGAACGATCATACCTTGAAATTTCATAATTTTTTTCAAGTTATTACACACATGCACACATGCTCCAGGAGCTTCTCAACAACAGTTTGGTGAAAGAGGAAGGATGATTATTGTTGGTAGAGAGTAAATAAAGCTGAGACTCGGGTGTTTCGCTGTTCTTAGCCTATTTACAGCTAGCTGGTCTAGGGAAAGGCTCATGCTTTCACCAACCTTGTCTCTTTTGTGTCACTGCTTTACCTACCCAGAGATGATGTCACTTTTTCTTCTGGAAATGCTTCCTTTCATTTTGGAAACTCCTGCACTCCCAACTATAGTCATTTGTTTCTGATGACCATGTTTTTGCCCACATTTTATTCTCCTGATCTGACCTAGAGCCAGTCAATCTTCCTAGAATGCTTGCAGCGGGAAATGGGAGATAGAATCTGGACATTTTCAGTAATGGAAGCTTTGACAGCCATGTTTCTTTTTCACTTTGTCGAGAAAACCAGCTTACATGGGAAATATTGAGGCTGACAAAGATAGAGGCAATGATGGGAAAGCAGAAAGTACTGGAGTCCCTGTTCCCTATGGTTTCTAAGAGGACATCCATTGTGTAAATGAGCCTTTAGTATATTCCCCCTTTCTCCTAAGCATGCTTTTATTATTTTAAAATAATTGTACAAGAAGGGTTGGCAGTCCCAGGGTTTGAACTCAGAGCCTTGTGCTTGCTAGGCCGACACTTGCTAGACCGATCTCTTAAGCCATGCCTCTTGTCCCCTCTGTTTCTATAAGTTAGGGTTACTTATAACTAAAAGAGTTCAAAGCAACACCCTCATCTTTCTAAGTGAGTCAAGTGGCACACTTTAATGTTAAAAGCCATCTGGATTTATGTCAGAAATTACTTTGTTTTTCATATGTGTTCTCACATGATAGCTGCTTAACTCATTCATCCATGCAGTTCTGGACATCATTAAATATGATTCAATACACAGAATCAGGTCACTAATTCATTAAGCAGATCATACATGTTCAATATCTCACTGTAGAAATTAGCACACAAAAAGATGAGTGTTAGTTCCACCTTTTCTACCAAATCAATATCAATCAGAAACCAGAAGAATCATTGGTTAGAACTTCAGACAAGCAACATAATTATATTCTTAAATTATATGTTTTTTTTATCAGGATTACAAATCCTTGCTGTCATAGGAAAGCTTGTATTGGTTTTAAACCCTAAATATGAAGACAAATTACTAGGTTAAAAATCTCAGATCTAGGAGCTGGGCACTGGTGGCTCATGCCTGTAATCCTAGCTACTCAGGAGGATGAGAGCTGAGAACTGTGGTTCAAAGCCAGCCCAGGCAAGAAAAGTCCATGAGACTCTTATCTCCAATTAACCACTAGAAAACAGAGGTGGTGCTGTGGCTCAAGTGGCAGAGCACTAGCCTTAAGCTGAAGAGAGCTGAGGGACAGCACCCAGGCCCAGAGTTGAAGCCCCACAACCGACAAAAAAAAAATCTCCGATCTGGCCAGCTGCCAGTGGCTCATACCTATAATCATGGACAGTCAGGAGGCTGGACTCTAAGGATCAAGGCTTGAAGCCAGTCTGGGCAGGAAAGTTCATGAGACTTCAATATCCAATTAACCACTATCCAGAAGTGGAGCTGTGGCTCAAGGAGTAGAGCATTACCTTGAACAGAAAAGCTCAGAGACAGTGTCAATGCTCAGTTCAAGCCCCAGACCGGCACACACACACACACACACACACACACACACACACACACACACACACACACACACACACACACACACACACACACACAGAGCTCTGAACCTTACTCTCTGGATAACTCTAGGTATGTTTCTTTGTGCCCCAGTGATCCATCTGTAAAAAAAGGATAATCATGGAGCATCTCCTCCTGGTTATGAGTAACATCTGTAAAGTAATTAAAATCATGTTAGAAGATATATATTGTATTCTTGTCTTCATTTTTTGCCTCTTTTTCTCTTTATTCATCTACTACTTTTCCCCTTGACACCACCAACCCCAGCTTCAGAGTGTCTTATTTTCCTAAACTTTGATTTGGGCTTTCAAAGGAATTACTGCATTTCAGAGCTCTCTTGAATCCTAGCTACTTGGGAGGTTGAGATCTGAGGATCAAGATTTGAAGTCAGCCCAAGCAGAAAAATTAGTGAGATTATTATCTCCAATCAACCTATAAAATGTGGAAGTAGAACTGTGGCTCAAATGGTAGAACTCCAGCCTTGAGAGAAAAAGCCAATCAAGAATACCAGGCCCTGAATTTCCATCCCAGTACTGGCACACATACACACAAAAGCAAGAATATCCTTAAAGTCTGAGAATTAAGTATGTGACTATAATTTTGTAATTCTTTATATTTTGAGAGAAAAATTAAATTATTAGTATTTTAATCTGGAGAACAGTGGTTTTATTTTATATTAAATATAAAAAGACTTTTTGGGGATTTTATACTGATATGCAAGAATACTGGTGGCCAAGTTTATTACTGGAGTTGAGGTGGTAGGAACTACATTTCTTTTCTTTTTGAAACTATAACCTAATGCTGATGTAGCTAACCTAAGGTTTTCATATCTGGAAGGAGAATAAAAAAATATTGCATGCATTTTTTCCCTTACAGTCCAGTAATATTATGGATACAGAAGACTAGTATCTCATAGCACCTCAGATATTAAGAAAAAAAAGATTACTTTTTTTTTTGGGTCCAGTTGTGGGGCCTCAACTCTGGCTTGGGTGCTGTCCCTCAGCTCTTCAGCTCAAGGCTAGCGCTCTACCACTTGAGCCACAGCTCCACTTCCGGCTTTTTTCTTTTTCCTTTGTGGTGCTGAGGAATCGAACCCAGGGCCTCAGGCATGCAAGGCAAGTGCTCTACCACTGAGTCACCTTCCCAGCCCAAGAAGATTACCCCCTCAATTACGCTCCCCCCCACCCCCTCACCCTGCCACCTAAATTGTAAAGTTCCTTTCTTGACATAGCATCTTGTACATCTCATTGTTGCAATGGGTCAACCTGTATTCCAAATTTAAAAACAAATTTAAACAATTTGTTTTTCCTTCTTCCCCTCCCCAAGTTATACCAACATCAAATACAGTGAAAACAGGGGTTATACCATGGTGGAGGGACATACAAAGCAACAAAAAAATCACATGGTACCTTATAACTACGTTAGAAACATAGCAAGAAAGAAAAAACCACTTGTGTCCCTGTCTTGGGGTTCATTTCACTTAACATCATCTTATCTGACCTTTTCTGCTTGTCCCAGACATATACTAGTTATTGCAAATAAGGGAAACCATGGGACCTATGTTTCTTTGGATCTGGCTTACTTCACTTAAGATAAATTTTTCCAAGTCTTTCCATTCTTAACAAATGGGCGATGCCATTCTTTCTGATGGAGGCATAGAATTCCATTGTGTATATATACCACATTCTCTTGATCCATTCATATACTGAGGAGCATCTTGGTTGGTTCCTTATCTTAGCTATGGTAAATAATGCTGCGATAAACATAGTTGTAGTGGTAGCTTTAGTATGCTCTTGTGATCATTTGGGGAAATGCCCAAAAGTGGGATTGCTGGGTCACAAGGGGGATTTCTATGTGTAGTCTTTTGAGGAACCTCCATATACTTTCCAAAGTGATTGAACAAGTTTACACTCCCACCAACAATGCAGTAGGGTTCCCTTCTGTCCACACCTCCTCCAGCATCTGTTATTATTAGAGTTCTTGATTATAGCCGTTCTAACTAGAGTGAGGTGGAATCTTCATGTTGTTTTAAATTGCATTTCTTTTATGGCTAGAGAGGTTGAGCATTTCTTTATGTGTCTATTAACCATTCTTATTTTCTCTTCAGAGAAGTTTCTCTTTAAGTTTTTAGCCCACTTATTTATTGGGCAGTTGTTTCTTTAAGGATTTGTTGTTGAGGGATTTAATTTTTTGAGTTCCAGGTATATTTTAGATATGAGACCCTTATCCGTTGTATGGCTAGTGAAGATCTTCTCCCAATCTGTGGGCTTTCTACTGATCTTGCTAGCTATATCCTTTGCCATGCAGAAGCTCTGGAACTTCATGCAATCCCATTTGTCCAACCTTTCTTTCATTTGTTGTGTTTCTGAGTCCCTATCAGAGGATTACTTTTATAATAAAATGATTTTTATTGAAATTTACATGAGGACAAAGTTCTTGTATACTAAGAATTCTATCTCTCAAAGCTTAGTCCTTATGTAATTCCTTTGTATCTAGCACCGATAGCAAGTAACTGTCAATTCTATAATGTTATAGCCTTCAGTCAGGAAAAGAATAATACTCAATTAGGCACATTCTAGAAAATGCTTCTACCTATTGCAAACTCACTCTTCTTTATACAGGACTTGCTAATAATATCCACTGGACTGTTGCAAATGGCATCACAGAAGAAATGAAAGAATTACCAAGAACTGGATGCTCTCTCTCTCTGTCTCTCTGTCTCTCTGTCTGTCTGTCTGTCTCTTTCTCTCTCTCTCTCACACACACACACACTGTAATTTTAGCTATCAAGGAGAATCTCAGTTCAAGGCAAGCCTAGGCAGATAAACTGGAGACTCTCATTTCTTATTAACCAGTAAAAATCTGGAAGTGGAGATGTGGCTCAAGTTCTAGAGTATCAGCGGCATACGGATCCATGTAACCTATTTAGGATGCACAAAATTTTCAGGGTGAACTACGTAGAATGCTTTAGCTGAACTTCTGAGAGATTTGATTGATGGGTAGAACAAATGAGAGATGAGTACAAGTGGAGTGGAAGTCACTGACACCCCACTCGGTTCTAGAAAAGTCAGTGTAAAATCACTTTTCTGGCAGACACGTCTTTCTTACACAAAAGCTTGAAACTATAAATAAAATTCTTGCATTTGGGGGTATTTACATTAACAAAAGCTTTCATGCACATCATTGCTTTTAATTCTCACAAGACCCTGTGAGAAAAGTTAAGTCTTACTATTCCAAACACTTGTACTAATGAGGAAACAGTGGCTGGGAGAAATAAGTGGTTAGGGAGAGACAAAATGTGCTCAGTGGTTTAATTAGATTATCTTTTTCCTTGTAGATGTTTATATAAAGGACTTAGCAAGTTTCCAACCCAAGTGGGGTTTTTAGGTCTTGTTTTTGGCTGTTTGTTTGTTTCCTGTAGCCTTTTAAAACTTACCAACTTTATAGGTCTAAACTTTCCAGGACTACTGAACAAGCATGCATTTTAGAAACCAGTTAATCTCCAATACTTGTGAATTTAGGTTTTATTTAATCTTTATGGACCTAGGGTCTAAAGTCTTTTTTCAAACAATTTACAAATGGCTTTTTTTTCATAATTGTACCAACCAAGAGAGATCTAGAATGTTCACAAATTCTTGTTTATTAAAAAGTCAATACTTTTCCAAGTGCTTGTGGCTCATGCCTATAACCCTAGCTCCTCTGATGGCTGAGATCTGAGGATCATAGCTGAAATCCAGTCTTGCCAGGAAAGTTGGTGAGACTCTTATCTCTAAACTACCACAGAAACGCTGGAAATAAAGCTTTGGCTCAATTAGTAGAATACTAGCTTTAAGTAAAAGAAGCTCAGGTTCAGCACCCAGGCCTGAGTTAAGGCCCCAGGACAAGCGCGCATGCACACACACACACACACACACATACACACACACACACACACACACACACACACACACACACACACA
>NW_012267322.1:3973511-3976539 GCF_000151885.1 Dipodomys ordii | reverse complement strand
ACACACACACACACACACACACACACACACACACACACACATACACACACCTTTTATCATTTCCCAGAAACCACTTTTCCTAGCTCTCTTTTTGGAGAATATACCACTTACCATTCATTTTTTTTCCTCATTAAAAAATATCTTTAAGTCCATTCACCATTTTGAGCAAAAAAAGTTTGGGTGAGACTGACTTCAATGTAGTGATTTTGATTAGATTAAACTGATAAGGCACACCTTTCTTCCCAGAGATGGAATCATGGGTCCAGCCCTGAACCAGTCACAGGATGGATCCCAGATGAGGGAATTTTAGGGAGAGGCTCTATTTACTTATTTGTTTGTTTTCTGAACAGTTGTGATTCAATAAGATCATGGACTTGCTTAGGTTACTTTGTTCCTTACCACAAGGAGTCTGCCTTGTGAAGCTGGAAAATGAGTCTAAAATCTCAAAGACTGAGTATATGAGGACATTTGCCGAACATCCAAGACTTCTGGATTTTCCTATTTTAAGAACCAATGAATTATTTTTCATTCAAGCTGGTTTGTCTGGGTGTCCTGATTGATATAGCACACGCTTTGCCCTGATCCAGCACATGCTGGTTCCCTTCCTAAGTCCTTTCTCCTTTTTCTTTTTCTTTGTCTTTTTTTTTTTTTTTTTGGTCAGTTGTGGGGCTTGAACTCTGGTTCTGGACATGGTCCCTCAGCAATTCAGCTCAGGCAAGCACTCTACCACTTGAGCCACAGTGCCATTTCCTCCTTTTTTTTTTTAACCACTTTATCATGGAGTCCAAAGACATCTGTCCATGCCTGTGAGCAGTGCATAGAAGTACTGGAAGGCTATGTACACTTGAATTTATAAATATCTGATTCGTATTTGTGAACAAATTGTGATAAAAATAATGTTTTGCCCACAGAGAGTCACAATAATTAAAAGAGATAATGATTATTAAAAAATACCCTCCAAATATTACCTTTCTAAAGAGTGCTAATTTTACCTAGAAAATGTTGTCAAGCCCATTTTCACCCAAAATTCTTTCCAGAGATAAATTTATAATGATCTGCCAACAGATCTATAGTTGAGTAGAAGTGGGAAGGATTTGTGCAAATAGGTCAGAGGTGGAATTATAAAACTCCTGTGTCATAATTATTTTATGTAGGATGTGATTTAATGTGTTATGGAATATTCCACTGAACAAAATCATTGCAGGCTGTAAATAGCAGCCTTGGATATGAAGAGGCAGAATTTTGCTCATTGTGATGGATCCTATTAAAATAATTTAGTTCAATATGGGCATCATTACATTTCAACCAGATGTGAGGAAATGTTTCTGGTGGTAAATTTGCTGGGTTTTGTAGCTGTTGCTCCTGAATGATAGTCCCTTGCAGCTCACTCCTGAAGGATTTTTTTCCCCCTTAATTTTACCATGGAGCTGGCAGAGGCTGCAGGGTCTGCTTTGGCCTCTAAGCTCTCTCCTCTAGCCTAAGTTTGTCTACCACAGGGCTTATTGTTTACAAGAAATACTTCACAATTGTAATGAGCAAGTTCTAAACCAGCTCCATAATTTTCTGGTCTGACCAGCCCAGGTTGTTTAACATGGAAACGATATTCACGAGTACTTTTCCTTTTGTAGTTGATTTCATTCGGAGTGCCCCATCTTGTGGAAGAAAGAAAAATAGCCAGAATTCAGCTCTTCTCCATCTTTGTCCTTAATCTCTTCTCCTTTGCATAAGACATTTCAAATACTATTCTAAAAAGAGGATAGTATTTCTCCTGTTTGTACAGCCAATCTTTCTTTCTTTCCCAAGAAGACAGGAGTACATGATATTTGCATAAAATGGTGCTAGACAGAAATCTCTTGGTACATCAGAGGAGTGAACACCTGTTATAATCATTTAAGCCCAGGTCAGATTGTATTTGTTCAAATCATTTAGCCAAGAGTGCTCACCTCAAAATCATAGAGACATAGTGACCCCATACATATAGCTGAATTATTCTCTTCCCTTCACCTTATTTTGTTCTCGTACATATGGATACCATCAACGCATTCATTTAATTGGCTTCTTTGTTTATCCATTTGTTCTTGAACATGGATTTATCAATTTAACTTTTATTTATTTGAAGTCTTCTCTGCTCTATGTACTATACTCTGAACTAGGGAAATATTGATGGGCAAAGTACTCACCTCCTCTACTCTTCTGGTTTTTACATCTAGTTGGAGTTGAGTACACAGATATTAATTAAATAATCAGACAAATATATGATTGCAAATGGTGATGAGCCCAGAAAGCATAATGAAAAAGGCACTATAAATCATAAGAGGAAGACCTTACCTAGGATGACCTGTCAGGATGAAGATCTAAGGAGGCAGCACTGATGGGGCAGTGGGGGCATACCACACAGAGCATGTGACCAGAGGAACTCAGTAACTTGAGGCTAGGGAACTCAGTGGAGGAAGGGCGGCTTTTGATACTCTCCAGAAGCAGCCAGGGACTTGGTTATATGGGCCACTGAGGACTTGCTAGGAGCTCTGCCATCTGCCCACGGAGCTTGCAAGTAGGTAGCATTATTCATTCATTAGACAAGGAAGGTCTTCCTTGTCTAGGAATTGTTGTGGCAAATGAATCACAAAATGCCCCCTGGATGCCCTCATCTCCTGTCAGTCCCACTACTTACTCTGTGCTCACCGGTTCCAATTCTTGCATCTTAGGAAGTGCTTTCCAAAATTATAGTTATGTTTATTTGTGCATATATGTTTGTGTGTGTGTGTGTGTGTGTGTGTGTGTGTGTGTTGGACAGTTAAGGTCTACCTAGAACCTAATAGTGCTCTGTTTGTATGTTTAAATGACTGCTGATTGTGCTTCTAAGTAACAAAGACCAGCATATCTCCTCCGGTAGTCAACTTGAAAGTGGCACAATACTGACATCTGCTGCTTGTGTGGGGTGTGAGATTGTCTTAGGCTCTGTGTGTGTGTGTGTGAGAGAGAGAGAGAGAGAGAGAGAGAGAGAGAGAGAGAGAGAGAGAGAAAGAGA
>NW_012267322.1:3971866-3973461 GCF_000151885.1 Dipodomys ordii | reverse complement strand
GAGAGAGAGAGAGAGAGAGAGAGAGAGAGAGAGAAAGAGAAAGAGAGAGAGAGACAGGCAGACAGACAGAGTGTGAGTTTGTTATAGGCTTGTGTGTGGTGAGATACTGTACATATTCAGAAGATGGTACCAGATTTTCACTCAAATTTTGAGATGCAGCAAAACTGAATTTAAAACTGTTGGGCACACACAGAACACACAGTCTTTTCTACAGTCTTTGGTCTTAACTATCTGTTTCTTTCAATATACTATACACGAATAGAAGAGTAGCAACCCCATTTTTCTTTCTGCCAGTTTTTACCAATTAGTCGACATGCTCACGTGATAGAAGGTGAGGTTGTGCTTGATTTTTGGAGGTGAAACAATTTAAAACAAAGTAAATCAGTGCTTTTACATCGTATAGATTATTATAAATCATAGAATTAAGTGTGAATCAGGGAATTGCTCTTTCTTCATAAGAGCAACTTAATAACAGTGACTTTTATGGATGGCATAATATTTGCATAATAATTTATAATTCTAAAGCATTTCAAGAAGTATTTCCACATTCCCTTAGTCATCTGGTCTATTCATTCACATAATGAGTGGGCACTTTGTGTGAATTATTGGTCTAGCTACAAGGCATCTTTTGGTCCTGGCAAGGTAATTAAGCAGGAGCATAGCATAGCTCTTCACCAAGTGTGCTTTGGATCAGACCTCTAAGTGTATGATTCCTTGCGTGTTAAGTAGCCAGTGGAAACAAAGTATCTGTCTCATAGAAATGTTGTGAAGACTGAATAAAATAAAGCACAACATACACCACAGTGCCCAATATTTCACAAGGCATCAATGAAGCATGGTTTCATGTTTGGGAATACATATTTTATTCCCAATTTCTAGATTAGAAAACAAAAATATTTCAGATAGGATATGCTTAGAGGTAGGAAAATTAAATAAAATAGTTCACAGTTTGTCTGACTGGGAAGACATGAAAATTATTGGCAAAGGGTACAGATGGAAAGGTAAAAGGAAGGCTTGCCCAAGAGATAAGCTATTTTAGTGTTTAAGATCTCTGGATTCAATCTTCAGAGAGATCTGAAGGAAGTGCTATTGTAGTAAAACTTTGAGAATGTAGATTGTTGGGTTGAGTGATAAGAATAGTCAGAGATGGAAAAAAGAACCATAATATCCACTATGAGACACTTACCAGGGCCCTGGCC
This sequence comes from Dipodomys ordii, assembly GCF_000151885.1. Classification (NCBI taxonomy): domain Eukaryota; kingdom Metazoa; phylum Chordata; class Mammalia; order Rodentia; family Heteromyidae; genus Dipodomys; species Dipodomys ordii. The sequence goes on along the minus strand of NW_012267322.1, from coordinate 3,972,262 downwards.
TAATTAAGTGGGCCTTGAAGCAGAGCAGAGACTGTGGTGGGAATGTAAAAGAGGCTAATAAAGAGCATTGTGGGGGACAAGTCTGATAGACGATGTGTCAACTGGTGATCATATATTAGCCTCAGAGATGACTGCGTGGCCACCTATAGAGATTTCATTTCATAAAAATGAAAAAAGAAACTTTTAAAAAACCTGACTTGCATTCTAAGCATATAGAACTCAAAAAATTAAATCCTCCAACAAGAAATCCTCAAAGAAACAACTGCCCAATAAATAAGTGGGCTAATGACTTAAAGAGAAACTTCTCTGAAGAGGAAATAAGAGTGACCAATAGACACATGAAGAAATGCTCAACTTCTCTAGCCATAAAAGAAATGCAAATCAAAACAACATTGA